>NW_003211130.1:0-902 GCF_000006405.1 Perkinsus marinus ATCC 50983
TGAAGATAGACTCTACTATGGCCATCGCAACTTTCATAGTAAGTAAGGAGCGATAACTTCCACTATAGAAAGGGGTAATAGACACTGAGGGTGTTTTAATATGATGACCACCGCAAGTGCCTCCAAACCAGTTCAACAACAGCTTACACATTTCTGATTGTACACACACTCGAGTCATCTCCCCGACCAGGAAGCACAACGATCTTCTGCCCGCTCTTGAATGTTCCTTGCTCAACTCGACCTGATATCTGATAGAAAACATGCGTGCTTGCCAAAGGATAATGCCAAGTTGAACCTCAGATATCCTCACCTGAGCCCCACTGCTGGACTTGTATACATCAGCCACTGCTATCCTCAAGGGAGCAGAGAGCGATGCCTTCGTGGCAACAGCACTATCAGTAGAAGCCGACTCTGCAAGTTTGTCGATAGCTGTCACCAACGTGTCACCTACCGGAACGAATACTACTATCATGTGAATCACTGGATAATGAAACCGTTTGCATTCATGACACTACAGATGTCAACGACAAAATACCGACATAATATCCAACGGCATTCCAATTGATTATATGCTACAGTGAACACTATAGCAGCCGCTGAAAACTTTTCAGTGAAAAGCGTGAGAACAGGCGACCATCACGATAGCAATGTCGATCAAACTGCTGTAGGTGAACAGGGAATAATCATCATCATCACCACCATCAGAACAGCGGACGCATATCAAAGACACACGAGCCTATGGCAATCTAACATTGTTCTCAAAGTCATAATTCACATAAAAGTCAACCCTGACTGCCCGAGGATAGGACATCGCGATACCTCGTGCATTTCACGGCTAACACTCACTACAGACCACTTGCGTTCCCATCCGCATCAGCTTACCTTGCCACCATGACATTAGC
>NW_003214814.1:0-1295 GCF_000006405.1 Perkinsus marinus ATCC 50983
GAATAACAGACAACACGCATGCACAGACCATGATTCGCACGAAGCAATATAACAGCCGTAACACAGTAGAACCGTAATGAAATGATATCATACTAACGGTATAGCATAATCACACGTTAGCAGGGCTTCTGTTCGCGCGCGTATGCACGAGTCTCGCTCGCCCATTATTCGTTGCATGAAACGGCTCGCAGCCCTCAGGCTGAGATGGATAAGATAAGAAGCCTTATTACCTATTATGGCTATCCCAAGTGTTGTTGAGTCAACCAATGCGGGTGTTACTACTAACATGGTGGAGAACCCGCTGGCTGAGCTCCTTGAAGTCCTCGGTATTGCTGAACCCTCACTACTACTATGGTTATCTGCCGCAGAGTTAGAGACTGCTATGGAAGGCCAACCTCTTAGTAAGAAGGTCTATCTACGACGTACCCTCTCCACCTATATAGACGCCGAAGGCCCTAACTCTCAAGCTGCAAGTCTCTCTCGAAGGCCAGCAAACACAGTACATCCACAGCAGGTTACATCTTCTGCTCCCACTGTGCAGGTCTGCCCTCAAGGAGTGCCCCAGACCTCTCTCATGCAAGGTCAACAACACCCTTGTAACAACGACATCACCAACGTGGCGTACTGGTGCGATCTATCTTACAACTATGACAAGGAGAAGGCGCTTGATACAACAAAGGCCATCAATGCTGTTTCCCATATCAAGTGCCCCGACAAGGAACAATACAAGGGGAACTCTGATAACAGGAGTATCAACTACTTCTTGAGTCTTGTCCGCTGTGAAGCGAAGCAAACAGCGCTGGGCCCTCGATTATCGTACATCTATCTATCCAGCTGTCTTAGCCAGTCGGTCAAGAGGAACTTACAGATCCACTTGGAAACTACCCAGAGAAAGAAATGTGCCATTGTAGCCATTAAACCCTTCATACTTCGGGTTGGTAAATACCTCGGAAGAAAGCAGCACTAGGGCCATAACCAGCATCCCATGAGGGATGCGTTCATACTCTCGCAAGACAGAGAGAACCGGTCTAGTACCTTTGAAACCTCTGAATATTCTTCCAGGTGGCAATGTTGCCTTCTCAGCTCTCGCTTCACCAAGTTATCATAGATCTTCTGCAATTCACTCGGAGACAACTCACTCAATGAGCCGTCAGCATCTTTAAAACCTTATGCATCCATAGCTTATCTCGTAAAGGTGCAGTAGATGACGACCCCGATGAAGCTTCTTCTGGTATAAAAATTTCGGGTCTATCAACAAGATCGGATTGAGCTCATCGGGAAGCTGTGAACACACT
>NW_003201308.1:0-1282 GCF_000006405.1 Perkinsus marinus ATCC 50983
ACTCCTACTACATGCCTCACTTCCCAGTGTTCACTGCTTCCAAGACCAGTCCGTGCCGTCCGGTGTGGTGTGGTAACGAGCTCTCCTCCTACCTCTGTCGCGGTTATATCTCAGATGTGGAGGCTACCATTATCAGTTCATGGATGGCGCTGCGCACTAGCCCTTTCTATGCGACCACAGATCTCAGCCGTGCGTTCTACTCGCTCAAGGTCAAGAAAAGTGATCGCAAGTACCAGCGCTTTATCTACCGTGGATCTGCCTTCGAGTTCGCCGTTGTCATGATGGGTTTGCGTCCCAGTCCGGCCATGCTTATGCGAGCTTTGCGTCCTATCGCTTCTCTGGCAATGTACATATTGACGTTTCTCTTCGGTGACCCCGGTCCGCAGGGATCCGCTATCGATCCTGCTTTTGTTCGGCCCGGACCGATCACTCGCCACTTTGCCACCTACGGAGACTTCTCCAGTTACAACACGGCGCTATCCTGGTTGCGTCTATTCCTGGATGATGCTACGCTAACGGCTAAAACAGAGACTGCAAGATCGACGGGCATCGAGGTCTTCAGAGGAGTCGCCAGATACTTTGGTTTTCTTTGTGAAGAAGACAAAGAGAGCGACGACACTAGTGCTGGCGTAGCGAAGCATTTGGGTGTTCTGATCCACCACGGCTCCCTGATATCACCAGTCCGCGTGGCACCCCTATCCTCTCTACCGGAGACCTCCTTCAGCGAGCTTGGCGAAGATACTCTCCTTAGCCTTGACCATGCTCCTACACTCTCACTGGAGCACTTCACTCATATGGATGCACTTTCCTTCTGTGGCCTCGACAATCTCTCGGACCTAAGCGTCACCCCTCGGATGGTTGACTCATGGCTACGTCAATTCTTCGATCCGATGGGGCTTTGGCTGGAGCTTATGCTACGTGGTCGACTTCTACATCGTAAACTCTCCTCTGTAGTGACGTCACCCGATTCTACTGTGCATGACGTTGCTCTTCTGACGGAGCTAGTGGGCCTTTACCGTGCCCTCTCTAGTGTGCCGAGAGTTCCCCGTTACCTTTCCGGCCCGTTCTTCATCACTGTCGACGCTAGTAGGGAGATCATTGCCGTCGTGGTCTGCGACAAGCTTGGGACACGGCTTTTCGCTCGAGCTCAAGTCATCCCTTCGGCCCGTCTATCTTGGACCATAGTGAGACAGGAGCTTACGGCCATTCTCCTCGGTGTTGAAGTGGGCACCTTCCTCTCCAGCCTCGGTGTGAAGGTTCGGTATATGTGCACGGACAGTCT
>NW_003216960.1:0-1037 GCF_000006405.1 Perkinsus marinus ATCC 50983
ACCGTGCCTACACCAATACATTTATAAAGTGTAGTAGACAAAGACAGAACGACTTTACATCTTAGATTCTAGCTTGATGTACTCAATCGTGACGTACTCAGCCTTGTTCATAGCGTCATACACACTAGGGGGACAGGACAGCTGTGTCAGAGGAGTGCTTTGCGCTTCCCGTAACTGTGGGGCTCCACTGAGACGCATTTTACGTCTGTTAATGGAATAACTCCGGTTCATCGACTCGGTCAGAGTCGATGTATTTCTCCCAGTCAGAAATATCACAAAATCTGACGTACCTATCTTCAATACTATCTTATAAATCCGGACCACGACATAATGCGAATACCAATCTGATGTTCTTCCTAGAGTCAGCAGATCTTGCACTATCGGTCATCATCATCCAAAATGTTAGTACAACAATGATCATTGCATCACAGTGATAGTAGTATTCAATTGATCCGGGAAAATAAGGTGCCGATGGAGATCCTGAAGATCCTTCTTTACTCGTTTTGCGAATAATCTCCTACCTCTACACCAGAACATCCTCATGACTCATGAGTCATGAGTCATATCATTGATCTTCAAGTCCAACTATCAAAATAATCATAGGGATATTCATCGACTTTACTATCATGGTCTGTTGTAGCATTATGATGCTGATGATAATGATGCTCGCCAAGTTACTCCCTTTCCTGCCAGGAAATTCCTGGTGAGTCCGGCTTTACAGGGCTGTGGTCAGTTTCGAAGGGCACCCAAGCCGTTCGCCCACATTTGAGAGATTTCAGGGGCAAGTAGCCGAGTTGCCAGGAAGTGGCGGGAAAGGGCAGTAGTCGTTAGTACAGGGCAACTAGTGAAAAGATAGGGTCTGCGCCACTCGTTATCAAGCCGAATCCGAAGTTGATGAGATCCGGTGGTGCGTCAGCAGTGAATCAAGCACTTACAAGTCATAACTCACGATACGAAAGAATCACTGACGGGACATAGTAATGATGTAACGGTCGGAGTTAGCCACTGCCGAATAAAATAAACTTTGTACTCTTATG
>NW_003200240.1:0-2697 GCF_000006405.1 Perkinsus marinus ATCC 50983
TGCAGCGCAGACCCTCAGCAAATGCATGCGCACTGCATGGCGTCTTTCTGATGGCTTCACTGCTGTAATATGTATGAAAGTGAGTGGTATGGGGGGGGGGAGAGATAATACCTTATCCGAGGAAGAAGAGCTGCAAAACCTACGAGATTCTACATGATGACCTGAAGACTAAGAGTATTACTCTTAGAGTAATTACTAAACGATTTATCAACTTCGGAGTATGCTGAGGAAAGACGAGCTTAGGATTCCTGTATTGAGAACCTATCCTCGCGTTGGTGACCCTAGCTCGGCCGCTAATTTGCGCGATTCTGGTGATTAGTATTCTCACATTGGTGGAGCACCAATGGTGACTCTGGATTTCCACCAATTTGCACAATTCTGGTAAGTAGTAATCTCGCGTTACTGACTGTAGCTCATCCGCTAATTCGCTTAATTCTGGTCGATAGTAAGTAATTGCTGTAATTAACAACGCACATCGAACTCGAGGACGCTGTTGAGTTCCTCAGTTCGTCGGGCGATGTAGATCTCATCATGAGATATATTTCTTTCGAAGAATGACCTTGCGATTTTTCTTGATGGACACTCCTGCGCGCCTAAGAATCTTAGGCTGTGATCCAACGACGAGATCCATCGATTCCGTCGTTTCGAGTGTTTAAATCTCCCAAATGTCTCAGTTATATTTCTGTCAGAACTACGTCACGTCTCTATGCCTCTAATCATTGATTAGTGATTAATCACATCTCCCTCTTCATTTCTCGCCTTTTTTCTTGAGATTTTCTCTCTTTTCTCCCAATTTCCTCCAAAATTTCCATTTTTCCATATTTGTCCTAGGAAAAATAGGGCTCTGACTTTTCCCTCTCCAAACCCGATGGTGTGCTTTTCTAAGACGCACCTCAACAGGACCTATGTATTCCACTACAACGGCTTGCGATGTGAGTGTGAGTTTGATGATGATGATGTCGAAGTATTGACAGGAGGTTCTGGAGAAGGTGAGCTATGGCTTTATATCACGTTGCATTCGAGCTCATAATGGTTGGGACACCGCATTTTGCCTATCGCGGATGCAACTTCGCCATGTTAAGCATTGTTGGTACTGCGGTGATAGATTTAGATGTCGTCTAGTCAATCACTCCGGTTCACTATTCAACTGCTAGCAGCAGTCTTCTTCCTTCTCAGTGCCCACCTCAACAGCAATGCATCTGATACAAGCTATGAAATTCATCGCTTCGAGGCCTGATTTCCACATGGATAATACGGCATCAAAGACCGATCCTCCAGTAGATGTTGGTGAAGGACCCTGGCAAGTCGTATAGAATATCTGCCCAGTGAATGAAGGAAATCGATACTAGGAAATATTCTGTTGGTCGCAATTGGAGTGATGTCTTGCTTAACTTTGTCATGAAAGAAAACTCGGAGTTAAGTTGAAGTATGTCCTCTCAGTGAAGTCCTCTGTTCGTAATATTATCTGCAGTACACTTGAGTTCCCCCTCCGTTACTCTGAATCCTATCACGAACCTTGACAGTTGACAAATTGTCATAGGCTGTCGCCTATACATTGCCCATTGGCGAAGCCAGTTCTGCAGGACGCCATGATACTGGTTCATGCCGCAGTGTTGTGTCTGCGTATTGGTGCTAAACGCAGATAGAATAACAGAAGGTTGACGGGATGTCGTGCGGGGCGTGGCACTTCCTGGCAACCGAATTGAGCTTAATGGACGCTATAGCCGTCCATTAGGCTTTCGATTGTTTCTCCTGTCGAGTACAAACCCTCCCTAGTTGAAGGGAAGTGACGCATAGATTCACTCGCAGACTCACGCACGGATATACACGAAGACGTGATCGGTTCGTCTATTGATACTTTGGCAACAGAATCCCCGAAGGTAGATTCAGATCTCAGATAATACTTAATCCTGGAGTCATCAAGTCTTTAGCTCCGGCCGACGGGCCTGGTGGAAGTGCCAATAATAATCCTCGAGAGAGTCCACCAACTCTCCTAGATGTGATCGATCGTTGCGATGTGTCGATTGAATTTACACGTGAGCCACCCACCCGCCACGCAGGGACCCACAGTCAGAAACCAAGGATAGTTTCACTACTCTGGATACCGGCGTAAGCTCTGACATTCCCTGGGAATGACAAGATGGCCAAAAAGATAGAGGGTTTTTATCAGAGAGAATGCTTCTCCCGACCCGGTGGGTTCAGTGACGTTTATCCCTCTCCAATGAACAATTCGTTTCACGCGCTCTTTGTGCGCGACGCACACTGTGCGTCCCAACATCCAATGCGTATGCGTTCACGAGCTTCGTCTTGCCGCCCGATCTATGCAACCTTTCAACATCGGAGTGCGCAGCATCGTCAACATCCTGGTTATCACTGTCGTTGTGGCTAGCAATGCCTGTAACGACGAGGACAAGGCGAAGATGGCGAACAGCTTATTTCCCAACTATCTATTCAACTGTGGTTCCGACGCCGGGCTTACACCCTCAAAAATCGCCCCCTGCCTTGAGCAAGGATGTGGCCTGTCTCACGAATGCTCCGGTTGCTTCGTTACTGCTGGAGAGTGTACTATTAAATCATGCCTTGGATCCTGCATCTTCAGCCCACTGAGTGGAAAGTGCTTCAAGTGTGTGAAGGATCACTGCGATGTTGCACTTCTGACTTGCACAGGCTTGACCGATCCCTTACCTAATCCGACGA
>NW_003207204.1:0-1678 GCF_000006405.1 Perkinsus marinus ATCC 50983
AGTTATTAGCAAAGTCACGTGCCGGTGTCAACAGTCGCCTACCGGCAAGGGTTCTCGGCTTGGTATCAGGAGCCGAAAGGACGATGCCCTGGCAAGATTGACAGTGGAGAGTGTAAGGAATTGTTTCGATTTTCCTACGACAGGGCTGGACGACAGTTTCCGCAGGCTTTCTTTAAAGGCGCGTCGTTCTTCCGAGAGGGACCTGCTCTTAGTTCGCCGCTCGACAGACCTGAGCGGCACCGAATTCCCAATAATCAAGTAGTGTTCTGCTACTCCTCTAATTGGTCCCTCGAAGAGCCGGGAACAGATTGGCTCTGGCCATTTGTCCAGGTCCATTTAGTAACCGGGCTTGGCGGCTGTGATTGAGCCTACCAACGCTCTCAACTCACCGCGATGAAGAAATGAATCGGGGCGCACCACTGGTTGGCTCCCCACCGTCTGTGGCCGACCATTGGTCCAAGCATGCCCCTTACCGAGGGTCTCTGTCGTGAATGTATTTGTGGGTGGGTTTACCTCTTCCTGCCTCAGACGTGGAGGCTTACTTGTGTCTGAATGGATGACAACACATTCATTTTCCAGCTCTCGTAGACTTCTCCCATGATAACCCAGGTCATTCTCAGCAGTGATCCTTGAGAATCTCAACCCCCCCCCCCATCGGGGTTCAATCAGCTGCTGGTATGTGATGAGGTCAATTGCATTCTGGAGAGCATTCATCCGTGTCCTATGCTCAGTCAGAGCTCGGCGAGATACACGCCGCATATCTCGTCGTTCAATGCACAGGAATAGATCCAGGATGCCCACACGGTGATTCAGCAGCTTCACCAAGCACTCACTGATTGAAGCCGGTTCCTTTCCACCCAATGCCTCAAGTCTAGCAAGGGCTTTTTCTCGCAGGTCTACCTGATGACTTGTGAATCAGATCTGACGGATTCGACCGTTTACGACGCGTGAAAGACATGAGAAATACTGATTAAACCCGGACTGACCTCGAGGTCCTTGAGAGTCCAGTCAAGCACTAGTCTGAAATATTCAGTGTTCTCCACAGAGTTCATCATCCTGCATCCAACAGAAGTCACATTTTAACGGAGACTGCACCCACATGGAATCAGTGCTTGCATGAACGATCGGCTTCTCTTTGAAATCTGAGTTATTATCTGTAGCGCATCTTTAGTCTTAAAGTCCTCACGAGCTGATCGCGCTTCTGTGCGCCTCTTGAGAGTCTCCAGCTCGGTTACCAAGCCAATATATTGTCTCTGATGGGTATAGTGAATAATCGAGTTATCGTAGAGACTCGCTCATATACTCAGTGTATATGCGGTGTATTACACCGTGAAGTACAAGAGATTGCACGCTGAGCACATCAGTAGGCCCCGCACCTTGATTTTGGCAGTTTCGGCTTCTGCTACGATACGTCTAGCGCGTTCCTCTTCGCATTGTACACAAGCACGCCGAGAAGTCGACATGGGTATTTACGTTGCTGAGAACCGTCAACTGTAATGGCGGCCAAATAGATAATGACAGCAATCCCACAGTTGCCCTTGCGCATGGCAATGTTCTCGAGTCGAGAGTCAAGGACACGTCGAGAATCTCGGCGTGTCCTTGTGCAACGTGGGCCAAGTTACGTGGCGAACGGGAAAGCATAAGTTGATTCAAGAACGCGGCGTTCTCGATTAAACTT
>NW_003215762.1:0-1020 GCF_000006405.1 Perkinsus marinus ATCC 50983
ACCCGAACCCGAAACCCGAAACCCGAAACCCGAAACCCGAAAACCCGAAACCCGAAACCCGAAACCCGAAACCCGAAACCCGAAACCCGAAAACCCGAAACCCGAAACCCGAAACCCGAAACCCGAAACCCGAAACCCGAAACCCGAAACCCGAAACCCGAAACCCGAAACCCGAAACCCGAAACCCCAGCTGGCTAATGAGTTCACGGCGAACAACCTTGTCCATGGGGCGTGGGGAATAGAATTCGAAATGGTGTTGGAAGGTGAGTGACCACGACAAAGGGTCGTCACTAGCATTCACCTTTCGGCTGCAGCCCAGCGGGAGGACCTGATATTTACCTTGAGCCAGATGGCTACGGTGATATATAAAGGCTGAAATTGCGGTCGTGTTGGTTGCATAAACTTCCTGCGCGCCACTTGGTTCCGAATCCTAACCTGTGCTTCGTATGATCATGGGGTGTACCCGCTGGGTAGCGATTTCCATTACTAGGAGCCTCTCATTAGCTGAAGGGATGGAAAGTGCTTAGAATACTGAGAAGCATAAAGGCAATCCGTACTTGTAACGAGAGAATCCTCGGTCCAAGTGCGAATCAGTGATTCTCACGCGCATTCGATTCCCCCTCGCCGCATTTCTCCCCATCACTTCTGATTGATGACTCGCTTGAGCTGTCGGTATTCACACTCCGATCTGTGCGTCCTCTGTTTCATCCAACTCGTCGTAATACTCATTAGAGACGTTAACTGCGCATGCTCCTAGTCTGAGGTTTCCGCACCTTCAACCCCTCCCAGATGTTCGTCACCACAGTAATCAATCCAATGCTGTACCCAGTTTAAAGGCATCACTCCTTATACATCTCTTTTGAGCTTATTTCCGAAATTGATGGTATGCAAACAATTAGTGGTGATTGGTGACACAAAATAACCGTGAATAGAAAAGGTGATTGGATAACTTTTCTTCACCATTTTCCGGACGGAGTCACCGTTATCTTGTCGTTAACTCATTGCATCTAAAGTAAGGAT
>NW_003217084.1:0-988 GCF_000006405.1 Perkinsus marinus ATCC 50983
GTGTCTCACTTGCAGTATGTGTAGGTTGAACTTGCTATTCGTCCTATGTGAACGTACCATTGAACCTCAGTTTTGCGCTGCCAACAGTATAAATAAAGTATCCGAGGTGCATATTGTGGCTCTCGGGCGACCCGTCTCTGGACCCTCGGTAGTAATTCACAAAATGTTGTTTCCGAGTTAGTATCGAAAAAACAAGGTTAACGAGTTATTAGGTAAGCTTATGATGAGGTGTAAGATAAATCTGTAATAATCTTAACCTAACAAGTATAGCTTGCGATGGCGACCGAAGCATATTATAGCGTTGGTAGTCTAAGTAAACCAGATCATGCTACGTCGTAACAACTTCAAGCCCAGAAAACCAGTAGAAACTCAGATTAGTTCCGTCCAGCTCTAATTTCCACTTGATACAGGCCAATTGCCGATCGGCGCCGGAGCCCTTCAATGCCTAAGCTCGAGGAGTCACTCTTCTCAGTTGTAGCTCTGAGTTTCTCTACAAATCCTACGGATCTGATCACTGCTTGGGTGTGCGCGACTATTCTGGTGCGATACATTGCAGAGAGTGTAGAATCAGGTTGACCAACCACGACGCATCACGATCGCATGCATGTCCGGGGTCGACAGCATGTCTACAAATTGAGCGAAAAGCGTAATCGAGCGATGCACGAGCAATGCTTGTCAATGACTATTCTACTTGGCCAGAGTCATCTTGAGCTTTGCGTATGGCACCCAGACCATCCGCTCGGTGATCAGCATTTGTAAGATCGAATTTGATTATCGGTACTATCTATTCAACAGCTCATGACTCTTTTTTCGAAGATATGCCGTAGGGATCGTTGCACCAATATTGAAGGCCAGGATCATTCCGCTTGCTGTTGGACTGTTCTTGTATTCGCAGTATCTTCTCTCCATACGTCACCATCACCATCTCGCTATTATGCCATATATCGTAGTGGCTAAGAGGCCACACGTTTTGGACAACCTTTTAGAA
>NW_003216179.1:0-1064 GCF_000006405.1 Perkinsus marinus ATCC 50983
ACTTTACACTTGCGAGACCGTGCCTTCTAGCTTTAGTTGTAGAGCACCCGCTTAGTAAGCGGGAGGTCGTCGGTTCAACTCCAGCAGAAGGCTTGCTTCGAGTTCGTTTGTCGGAAACCGACTGCATTTCGTAATTTTTCACTGAAATTTAGTACCAAATTGTTGCACCACTTGAATTGTGGTATGCGTTTCATTGTGGAATTCTATGGCATGGTTAGACTCCACACTCGAGGTAACGTGCCTTCTTAGCTTAGTTGGTGGAGCACCCTCTTAGTAAGCGGGAGGTCGTCGGTTCAACTCCGACAGAAGGCTAGCTCTGAGTTCGTTTGTCGGAAACCGACTGCATTTCGTAATTTTTCACTGAAATTTAGTACCAAATTGTTGCACCACTTGAATTGTGGTATGCGTTTCATTGTGGAATTCTATGGCATGGTTAGACTCCACACTCGAGGGAACGTGCCTTCTTAGATTAGTTGGTAGAGCACCCGCTTAGTAAGCGGGAGGTCGTCGGTTCAACTCCGGCAGAAGGCTAGCTCTGAGTCCGTTTGTCGAAAACCGACTGCATTTCGTAATTTTTCACTGAAATTTAGTACCAAATTGTTGCACCACTTGAATTGTGGTATGCGTTTCATTGTGGAATTCTATGGCATGGTTAGACTCCACACTCGAGGGAACGTGCCTTCTTAGCTTAGTTGGTAGAGCACCCGCTTAGTAAGCGGGAGGTCGTCGGTTCAACTCCGGCAGAAGGCTAGCTCTGAGTCCGTTTGTCGAAAACCGACTGCATTTCGTAATTTTTCACTGAAATTTAGTACCAAATTGTTGCACCACTTGAATTGTGGTATGCGTTCCATTGTGAAATTCTATGGCATGGTTAGACTCCACACTCGAGGGAACGTGCCTTCTTAGCTTAGTTGGTAGAGCACCCGCCTAGTAAGCGAGAGGTCGTCGGATCAACTCCGGCAGAAGTTAGCTCTGAGTCCGTTTGTCGAAAACCGACTGAATTTCGTAATTTTTCACTGAAATTTAGTACCAAATTGTTGCACCACTTGAATTGTGGTATGCGT
>NW_003200405.1:0-1306 GCF_000006405.1 Perkinsus marinus ATCC 50983
TTATTAGCTAAGGCGGCACTATGTGTTACTGATTGTGTTATTGCAGAAATGGAGAAGTTAGGAAATCGTTAGAGGTATTACTACTACTATCATCTATACCTCTAGTTGATGATATTGTAGGTTGGCATTACGATTGGCTAAGGATCCTCGATTTACTAGACTTACTTGTGATCATCATACTGGGACTTGTGCTGATGATTGTCTAGTTACAAGAGTACAACAACATGGATGCTATATAGTAACTACTAATGATAGAGATTTAAGACGTAGATTAAGGAAGGTAGTAATAATAGTAATAGTTGATTATCATCCTGGTTAATAGGACAATGTTATTATTATTAGATACCTGGTGTACCTATTATAAGAGTCCAACGTGGGAAATATGGTGTAACCATAACAACAACAAGGTTCATTGTCTCATCCACATTTTTTCCTTCAAAACTCTTCTTGTAGCGCAGTAGTAGTACCCAGCGCATCTTGATCACTTATGCATATGAGGGCCACAAAATGGATCAAAGCAACCAGCCAGGGCCTGGTCGACAGGCCTTTAAATTCCTTTTCGGACCTTGCGACTGGTTCATTGATCATCAAATATGGC
The DNA here is from genome assembly GCF_000006405.1 of Perkinsus marinus ATCC 50983. Taxonomy (NCBI): domain Eukaryota; phylum Perkinsozoa; order Perkinsida; family Perkinsidae; genus Perkinsus; species Perkinsus marinus. The sequence goes on from NW_003200405.1 coordinate 599, forward strand.
TTTCTCCACTTTACGTGAAGTGTCTAACCTACGTAATGGTCGCCTGGAGAGGGTACCTCTTCGTGAATGACTGGCGGAGCGCAAGATTATGAAGATATCATTCTTCATGGAGTACCGGGAATGGTAATGCTACATGTCATGCTCATAGTGTAGGCCCATTCCCGATCGGTTGCATGCCATTCCAATCTACGAACTATTCGAAGTCCTAGCTGACTCGTCCTAGCTCGAATACGACTCTGTGCTCTCGCTCTCCACCGATATTGAACTCGTCACCCGGGACACATCGCCATTAGGCTGAGCCAAAGCTGTCATTTCTACCCACTCGGATCCCTAACCATGCCCACTAGCGCAATACCTTGAGTTAGCATAGTGTAGGCCCAATCCCAAATCGGGAATCCCGATCGGTTGCATGTTATTCCAATCCACGAACTTTGCGAAGTCCTAACTGACTCGTCTTAGCTCGAATAGGACCGCATTAGCCAAGCGAGGAGCTTGGGCGCGCGGAAGAAAACTTGGGCCAGAGGGAGAAAATCTTGGGCACGCGAGGGACGAGGCAGTATGTCTAGCTAATAATGTCCGAATCTGTATCCAGTTCTCCTTCATCATCTTCTTCCACATCATCTTTCTCCACTTTAACGAAAGTAATTGACATACAGTCGTTGTTGTTGTTATGTATTATTAGGTGTTCGTTGGTGCTGCAGAAGGTAG
>NW_003206786.1:0-1098 GCF_000006405.1 Perkinsus marinus ATCC 50983
TACTTATCCCCATAGATACTTAGGCATCATAATACTTCTCCGTAGATACTTCTAGAATATGTAGAATGTCGGGATTAGACTCGTTTATACGAACCAAGTCTAGAGCCCAAGCATTGGAAGTGATGACGCCATGAATCGCTGCTCCAATGCGATTTCCTAGGGCCATATAATCTCTAGAACTAGGGTCCAATGCCAATAGATCACATATAGAGTGATTATCGTCGATCTTATAGAATATACAGGGTAGTAGACTGTTCTTGATCATAGCCGACATGCGTAGACAGGAGTAGAATAAGGTATCCCCTAGAGGCCTAACTCGTATGGTGGCTGTAGACATAGGATGCCTCTTGAGTAGAGGCTCCGACATAATAGATTCTAAGTCACGATAGACGAACCCGAGTAGACCAACCACAGCGGTTAAGCGCAGAAACTCGGCAATCGTAGATATAGAATTGTCAGCCTCCTGCTCGTAGACAACGTCAGTGTAGTTGGCTAGATCAGTATATTTAGATAGATCTACTTGAGTTGGATCTAGATAACCACTGCCGATGAACTGTCTTAGATGATAGGGGATAGATAACCATAGAACCTTATTGACCGATAGACTGTCCATAAGTTCAACTTCAAATAGAGCCGTCTCATAGTCGTTATAGATCTTAGGTGAAATTACAGGTAGGTAAGGTAGATGATGTAGCGATAGTTCTCTCAACCCAGGACCTCCTTGAACTGCACATAGACGTCTGAAGAGTAGACTTCCTACGCTTAGAAAACTGTCATCAGCCTTGTAGACCTTCAGGTCGGGTAAGGAATCGACATTGAAAGCTAGAGTTTTGGGATTCTTATCCCAGACCTTAACTCTAGTTTCAGTTAGAACCTTATCCTCAGCATCCCTTAGGGGATAATAGAGATCCTTCTGTAGGGTAGACATGATAGAGTTGACGCCTAGAACTATAGAGACTAAAAGAGACTTTAGACACAGTGGATCTTGGATCACAGCATATTTATCCAATGAACGGAGTGGTGGACAAATAACTAAAAATAGATCGTAATGGCGAGCGAAATGTACAAGCATACCATGGACGGGTATTGTGTCATAAA
>NW_003205049.1:0-1300 GCF_000006405.1 Perkinsus marinus ATCC 50983
AGCTCCCGATGTTGCTTGCAGTGGTCACTTCGCGCAGCCACCACCCTCTCACATCCCATCTCCTTGCATCTCTTCCCACCTCCGTGCCTCTGACACATTTGTACCTCTCCTCCGGATCTAGCTGGAGCCGCACAATTGGGGTGTAAACAGCGACGCCCGCCTCCGTGGCTCTTGCAGAAATCTGTCTTACCAACTGCACCCTTGCTGCAGTTGGCAGCGACACAACGACGACCACCTCCATGCTTGATGCAATGAATGGAGCCGTCGCGAGCGGAGCTCGTGCACCCGGGAAGCATACATCTCAGACCTCCACCGTGGTTGATGCAGAAGTACGAACCGCTACGGATGCGCCTCTCGCAACCAGGCATAATACACGTTATGCCGAGAGAAACGCGCCCGGAGTTGCTGTACGCCAGATTGTTGCTCGTGAAACTGGTCATTTGTGACATATGTCGAAGAACCCTGAGAGCGGATTAATATGTATACTTTCTAGCATGTAAGAATCAACCGACCTAATTAATGCGACGGCCAACATCCGATCCCAGTGAGATCATCTTACCCATATGATATGGGCCATATCACGTCATCAATGGCGACTCATCACCACGATTCCTCTAATTGACAACCAAACCCGTCACTTTTCTGTCATATGTGTGCGTGTCCACAACAATCAATCATGCTTCCTCGTCAAAAGAGGAAATAGTGCATGTCAAATCAACACCTCTTTTACATCAGCATATTCTCGTCACTTTCGGCAGGAGATTCCTGTCAGGGATCTCTCCCCAGGGTATGCGCTCGAAACTCGGCCAGCCGCTCAAGTGAGCAACAGCTGACGAATCAGCGGGGACTTATTCTGTTTCGCCTCGAGCTTCGATTATATGATGCAGCTTACATCAAACTTTTCATTTCGTTATTAACAATGTTCTTTGGACATCAGGTTGTTTTGCAAGTGCTCACAGCATACTTGCAACACAAACCAATAGAAAGAATCTCGTAGCGCATCACAACGTCATGCATAACAGCATGATAGCATGCATTCGTGAAGTACAATCATATTCACGCGCGGCCAAGGCTATGTCATAATGGTCGTCAAATTATTCATATCCCATTGTGAATGAACTTGGCGATAGGGTCGATGACATGCTGGCCCCCTCGTGAGAAATCCTGACAGACAGAGAAGCCCGATACTATAATTGCTATACCGGACAGAGCGAGCGGGCGTTGCATCTCAAATGCAGATGAGGTCTTACTTATCGCATGCATCCTCATCATCGGATGTATCGCATGACATCATGTCTGA
>NW_003208077.1:0-1186 GCF_000006405.1 Perkinsus marinus ATCC 50983
GTAGCGAAGTCTTATCAGCGTTGGCTAACACTTCAATAACGGCGTATCTTGAGGATGCTCCAGTAAGATACAGAATAGGCCCAACATGCGTACACGAGCTCACCTAACCAACTCGTCGTATTGTGCCAGACTCATTGGCTCGCTCTCCGTCATCACAATTTCGGGTGTTTGCTGACACTCACTCGGTGCCTAGCATACGAGTAACCAACATAGTGGTATCGCCATATCACAAAGCCCACCTCAGGAGAGGTAGTTTCTGCCTCCTCTCCTCCCAGATTATTCTCTACTGGCGGCTGGCCCTCAGCAGGAGGAGGCATCAAGCGCCCTTTAGGGCCCATTTGGAAGATTTGGTCACCAACACTGTGGATGACCTAAGGCAACAACTTGATAGGGAAAGTCTTACTCTCGAGACTAAGACAGAAGTATTCAAGTTTTCCCCCTCATCACCTCAACAGCCTTGCCGACTACTCCCATAGGAGCACTCTCAGCCGCATTCAACTGAGTGCTGCTCAACACTGATCGCCCTATAGGAAGCACTGGTGTACTATTGATGAAAACTACGTCCTTACCGATAGCCACGTAAGGGCCATTATCATCAACTCTAACAGCACATACCACACCAGCATCGAAAGGCTCTTGGCTTTCCACCCTATTCTAAGCACACTCACATGGTGATCATCATTACGTTGCGACTATACTACCACTCCAGGTAGCATTAGGTCAGCTCCTCTTGCTAGAAACCGCACCACATTTTCTGATATCTGAATACACTCTTGTCAAGCACTTCCCTATACACAGCGTTCTCCCTACTATATAGCGGACTGTTGTCAATCCCTGTGTACGATTGAGCCCGAATACTGTAGGGTATAGCAAGGTCGAGCCATGCAGTTTGAACAGGACGGGGATGTTGCCCTCAACGATATAGATAGTGGTCTTGCTTTCCAAGGAGAGCTCCGAGACCGGCCCAGTCCCCAACAGGGAAGAGGTAGATGCCTCTGGGTACTGCCCAAGGATCTCCGCGATAAGCTGAGCAGGACAACACGATTAGTCCACAAGATACTCCACCCCTGCGCACTATGAAGATTTCCGCTACCCTAGTAGCACCTTCTTTTTATCCTTTCCCCCGAGCCTCGTTTCTCTCGTATGTCCCAAGGGCTTGCGAAACATTGGGAATCAGTGAAACAAA
>NW_003206409.1:0-935 GCF_000006405.1 Perkinsus marinus ATCC 50983
ACCATGTGCGCAACACGTAGCCTGTTTTCCTGAGTATTTCGACAACAATCGCTTGCTTCTGGTCACTGACCAACTCGGTAACTTTTTCTGGAAACCTCAAGAGTTTTGTAGAACGAGTTTTGAGAAATGCCAACTCGAAGAAGGGTTGAAATACAAGGCGTACTGTAAAACGTTACCGGGACGGGGTCTGTTCTTCACCTGAGCATCGGCTATTCAATAAAAAGCTACCGGGCAGGCGTTTCCGTGCTTTCATCTGAAACAACTAATCTTTCATGGCTTTGGAAATTCACTTTTTTAGGCAGATTCGTTTAATGCCCGTGGTCGTGGCATGAAGAAGCACAGTGGGAGCGAGCACACAGCGCTGCGGAGCGAAGACGGTGTCCGGACTGAGCACTCACAATATCATGTATAAACGGAGTCCGAACGTATTAGCTTCAGCATATGATTCAACTACCTCTTACTCAGATGGGAAATACGCTGGGCAAGACTTTACGAAAGTACAATGTGAGCCAGGGGCCAAGACTTGCAGTAGCTGGGCTACACCTTCGGCTGAGGCACTGTTTCCGGGTTGAGCACCATGTGCGCAACACGTAGCCTGTTTTCCTGAGTATTTCGACAACAATCGCTTGCTTCTGGTCACTGACCAACTCGGTAACTTTTTCTGGAAACCTCAAGAGTTTTGTAGAACGAGTTTTGAGAAATGCCAACTCGAAGAAGGGTTGAAATACAAGCGTACTGTAAAACGTTACCGGGACGGGGTCTGTTCTTCACCTGAGCATCGGCTATTCAATAAAAGCTACCGGGCAGCGTTTCCGTGCTTTCATCTGAAACACTAATCTTTCATGGCTTTGGAAATTCACTTTTTTAGCAGATTCGTTTATGCCCGTGGTCGTGGCATGAAGAGCACAGTGGGAGCGAGCACACAGCGCTGCGGA
>NW_003199879.1:0-2051 GCF_000006405.1 Perkinsus marinus ATCC 50983
TTAACCCGAATCCAATACTGCTCCCAGAAGCGGCTCCAATAGTAGGAGCCGAGTAAGCCACCAATTACCATAAATGCATAGAACCTCACACAGGAAGAATACAACAACTTAAAGTGGCAAACTCACCTCGGAGTTGACTTGAAGAATAACTCGTAGAGACGCAGACGATTAAAGGCTCGGAAAAACCAATCTGAAGGGAGATGATGTGAGGACGATGTGACACGGGTAAAAACAGCCCACCCATGCGATCGACACCAACACGCTTCCTAGCCATCCAATCCTCGATCCACTTAGGGTCATGAGCATAGCTTGTACCTAAGTGGAGATAGCAGTGGAGCTGCGTGATTATGATGATGACCGTACCAAAGCCAGATCCCATACCACCACGGGCCACTCGAGAGGTAGTGATGAGTCCTCTGTGTAACAACGGGGAGGAGTAAGCTGCGACTCGACAAGCTCTACTGAGGGAGCTCATATTGGCGACAACCCGAGGTTAGTTGCGTTATTTAGTAGGGCGTGCGCGAAGAGCCGGCGGCGGAGCGGAGCTTCCCGAAACGCTGACGACAGGATTCGAACGACATGAGTTGAGAACGGGCAAGCTATCCGAGAGGACAAGATATATATGTCTTTGACGCGTAAAATATTTTCTGTGCACATCCATCGTTTCAAGATGCGCCTGTAATTGCCACCGCTACTCCAAGTACACTTAATCACTAACTTTGCCCCGTTTGTACACCTTCGCACTGCAGTATAGCTATTAGTATGTACTATTGTTCCGCCCGTTCCTCTGCGGGCTCTGTTTATTTGACTGGTTATTAAGGCTGTTGATGAACGTTTCGCTTGTGATAATCTACCATGTCAAACGTGTATAACTCTGTCTCCAAAAAAGAGAAGCTTGTCCCCTCTTGCAGTACATCTCCCCTGGGGGCTCAGTTATAAAATACCAAAGCTCTGAGTTCGAATCCTCGTTCCGGAGACACAAGACTTTTATATGTCGCCAGTCACAATATGACAACCCTCTATGTGATGCGAGTGGCGCCATTTCCGCTATAGTTCGCTTCGTTTCCCTTTTGACTGGTGTACCAAAATCGATATCTCACTGCTATAACTAGATAAGCCAGCTCGACTCCAGCTTTTGTAGTTTTACCAGCTAACTTAGTGGTACAGTAGTGACACTAGCCCGTTGTAGGGTATTTAGTTACTGTCGATCGATACCACAAATATAAGACGGAGGTAAGTCAAGACAGTTAAGCCGAAGGTCGATAGAACCGATCTTCTAACCGAACCGAACGAAAATAAATAAGCGAAGAAGAGCTGAGATAACTCAGATAATGATAGAACTATAGCACAGTTATACTCGATCGATCAGACTCTTCATAATACGGGGTGAAGTCTCTGGATAAAGCCTTGCACGCGAACTCATCTTCATGAACGCAAACTCATATCCACGCACCCAGGCCCGGTCAAGCACACCGGACTCAAGGGTCACCAGCGAGCAGAGAGAATAATTTCCTCTAGATTACATGCATTTCGCCGCGAAATTTTCGCGTAAAACTCGCAATACGTCGTGCTTTGCAAATCACGCGTGAAAAATGTGACATGTATAATATGACGTCACCATTGACACATGGAGTGATATCATGAATCGGTGGTTCATTGCTATTTGTTCCAGAGATCGCTCTAATTGGCATTTGATATTCTAATACGTTCAGCGGTTGGTACCGGCGAGGGTTAACCTAATGATAGTTGCACTCTCAGAACGTTATCGGTTCAACCAATGTCCGATGCTGACTGCCATCTAGGCCGCGTTACAACATACTAATATTGATTTGGGTCACTGTGAAAAACCAGGCAGATGTGTTTGTGTTGGGGAGGAGTGAGGTTGGTCCATACCCCAAGGACTACCAATATCCTAGTAACTTAGTAACTAGGTCTTCGGTGCGAAGGGGCGGAGCTCGCTGAGCTTCTTATCAAGAATTCTGCGGGTTCTTATTGAAATTATTTTGGAAATTGGGTGACTAAAAAACAAAAGGTTGTCGGGTGTTGGCTGG
>NW_003200487.1:0-1289 GCF_000006405.1 Perkinsus marinus ATCC 50983
GGCTCCGCAGATCCCGGCAATCTATTCTGCTATTGGGCTCTGCCATTGTAAGATTAACATGTATGATTCGCTAATGTAGGCAACGGTAGTAACGTTTACTCCGACTTCGTGCCGCGGGCCGGTAGTAACTGTGTAAGTTTTGAATTTAAGGTTTATGTGGTAGAAGATTTAATTTGTGATATGTTGTTGGGCTTCGACTTCCTTTGGCATTATGGTTTGTCCTTACAGATGGTTGAAGGTTATGTCCGTTTGGTTGGTACTCGTGACCCTCTGGTGGGTCGGTATCGTGAACCTCTACCGGAACCTGATGCAAGGAGTGTGAGTGTGTCGTTGCCCTTCGCTCTACTTGGAGCAACTGGTTCTGCGGGTGTACTACCCGTCCCCCCGACTATCTGCCCTAGTGAAGCACAGGGTGTATGTACCCGTAATGCTTCTACCCAGACTACTGGTATGATTGATGAGTCTGTTCAGACGGTACCATCCACATCTAGCACAAGTTCTTTGGAGACTGTTCCCAAGAACCTTGCCCGTTGTGCCAGAACTTGTGAAAGTCCGCCTGATGTTGTGATTGGTAATGGAGCTAGTTCTCTATACTCCCTTTGTCGGTACTCTGATGATGTCTACTCTCACCTTGGTTTTGGTGATGGTGATGGTGACGAAAGTCCTTCCCTGGCTCAGCGTAGGGTTTTCGCTGATGCTGGGGCTCCTATCTGTCTACTACAACCCCCTGATCCGTATGAGTTTTATGATGACCCTAAGAAGGGCGGACATACTGGTTTCGAACAATGGCCTGCAGAAGACCAAGAGATCTATGATGAGTTCGAGAACGATGACATAGGTGGTAATTTGGATGACTATGCGATTCCATTACTGCCCGGTCCTGAGGAACCGGATACCGTATTACCCAAGTTACCAGTGTCTGACCGTCCCGAACTTTGCCCTATTCAAGATCTCTGTAACGAGTTCTCTGAGTTGTTCAACAACAAGATCGGGTTTTGTCCGTTGGTCACTCATGATATAAAGACCTTCGATGAGCAGCCGATGGCTCAGCGTCCGAGACGTGTACCTCATAAGTGGCAAGCTGACATACGAGGCCAGATTGATGATATGCTGAGAGAAGGGATTATTCGGCCAAGTATGAGTCCGTGGCGTTCACCTTGTGTCTACGTTAAGAAGAAGACTGGTGGTGTCCGTATCTGCGTGGACTATCGTGAACTAAATCGTCGGTCCCACATGTCCGCTTACCCCTTCCTCGCCCTGACTTCGTACAGGATGACTTGAAAGGTGCC
>NW_003211991.1:0-1434 GCF_000006405.1 Perkinsus marinus ATCC 50983
AAGTAGAAGGACGGAAAAAGTTCAAGATTCTACCCCCGGAAAAGTTCGATTTCCTCGTTCCCCAAGACAGTACCCCTCTGTTGAAGTCATACTATGATTGGGATGGGAGTAGTCTATCTGGTTTGAAGTTCACTCGAGGGGAGATTTCAAGAGAAGTCGTTTGGAACTACAGCCGGTTTGACATCGATGATGGTTGCGACGTTGAATTGAACCCTGGCGATACGTTGTAGGCTCCCGGGCTACTCACATAGTTTTTATGACACTTGTTTTAGTTTCTTGCCGGCTTATTGGTGGCATCAAGTTGAAGCGCTGCCTTATGATGACGAGAGACCGTGGTGCCTGTCTTATTCCCAAGTATACCGCTCGCCTTTTGTCCGTAGCAAAGCGACGTCAACAACTCGCCCTTCTAGCGTCTTGAAACGTGTCTACGGTCGATTTCCATGATGTGATAGAGACGGGGTTTCCAGTAGCGAGAAGCAGGTTTGTCTTTGAACGACGATGTAAATCACAGCTCGTGATGAGATAGAGGAGTGGTTCATCTGCAGTACACGAGACATTTTACCTCCACTTAACGAGGTGCGAATCGCGACCATCCTATCATACAACAAGTCTATTCAGCGTCGCCCAACACGGCTGAGACCTTGGCTGCAGTGTTGAGGTCCTTACTGTTGAAATGACCATCGATGAACAATCAGCCGACCAAGACATCGCTGAGAGTGAACTTGACCGCTTCGTGAATTCTCGTGGTGAGCCAGGTGGCCAATATCTTCTAGTGGCTGCGATTTGATATCTTGAGGCGGTGGCATAGCTGCCCCGCCGTCAGGGGAAATTCATCTGAGGCATATCTTGAGGCGACGGCATAGCGGCCCCGCCACCCTCTGAGGATCTTTGAGGCGGTGGCATAACTGCCCCGCTATCCAGAGGAACTTATCTGACTCAGAGCGAGATAGAGCTCCAAAAGTCATGTACGATGATAATCATCATTTAAGTTACGCCTTACGTCGCCGACCCAGACGGGCAGCAGCAGCAACAACAAGCCCAGCCCGTGGTGATACGGTATCCTCTCAAAAGGCCATGGCGTGGTTACACGGAGAAGTCCTACTGGGACTCTCGTTATCAGGGCCGTCTTCAAGGTGTGAGGAGGGGACGTTTGGTTCAATCAGTTTGACTTAGGGTAGACTTCAACAGGAATCGACGATAATCTCCCGAAAATTCATCACAACTTCCTTATTCTCATCAACGTATGGAGCTTCACTGGTGAAGGGCTCACTGGAATTGCCTCGACAGGAGTTCTGGTTGATTTCTCTAGCGTCTAAGGAGCGTTGTTCGGGCTGGTATTTGTAGGCCATGAGCCGCCCATTAGTGACCTTGGAGGGAAGGATGACGGAGACGAATGGTATGGGAGTTGTACGCTCATTGTTCATTTAATCAAGG
>NW_003202828.1:0-2393 GCF_000006405.1 Perkinsus marinus ATCC 50983
TAATATTCACAATACCTCCTCCTCCTCCTCCTCCTCCTTCTCCTTCTCCTTTTACTATTATTATTATTCTTGCTATATCCCTCATCATCATCAGTATAGTCATTCTCGAAGCCCACATCAGGAAGGGCATTAGTATAGGCAGGATAGGGTAATAGTAGTGATGATGACAACGACATACTACTACAAGTATCTAATGGTGTGATACTGTTATCTTTCTCTTCCTCCTCCTCCTCCTCCTCATTATCACTTATAGATGGCCATGAACCCCAGTCAGTATCCAATGAGTATGGACTTGAACAACAACAAGATGATGATGATGATGATGATGATGATGATGTAGGATGATGATGATTATGCTGATACCCATTAGCCTGAGAAGTATCTACCTCCTGTAGAGATGAGGACGACAAGGACTTCTTCTTCTTCTTGTTCTTCTTGTTGTTGTTGTTGTTGTTGGTATTATGATTTTGTTGATGTGTAATATTATCCCAATAAGTAGGACCATAATGTGTAGTAATCTCCTGTCCTGTAGATATATCTTTAGTAGCAACTAACCATCGTGTTAATGGTCCACCACCTCTTTGTGGTCTTAATACTAATGCTGCATTAGGATCATCAGCATGATTAGCATATCTAGCTTCATTACCAACTTCATCTGCATCTATTTGTAATTCCCATGACATATATTCTTGTTGTCTACCAAAATTAAGTAATAAATATGCATCCTGTAAATCTTTAGAATATATAATACCATCATTACGACCAGTACTAACCCTAACAACAACAACAAGAATAACAAGAATAATAATAGTAATAACGAGGATAGTAGTAGTAGTACTTGGTATCCTTTCTTATATCCTCACATAGACTTTCTAATTCTCCAAATAGGTATTTAACTTGATCATTATTAAATGTACCATTACAACCAACACTCCTAATAATACTACATAACCATTGTAGATACCTACATACAGCATCAGCAGCATCAGCATGAGCACCAGCATCAGCAGCATCAGCATGAGCACCAGCATCAGCATGAGCACCAGCATCAGCAGCATCAGCATGAGCAGCATCAGCATGAGCAGCATCACTCTTCTAGGTATAACCTTAATAATACTATTACCTCATCCGACCAAAGCATGAAGTGTTAGTGATGATGTCAATAGTATCATGTACATCATAATGATGAGGATCATCATCATCATCATCATGTTGTTGTTGCTGATGATCAGTGGTATTGTTGTTGTTGTACTTATCAAGATGAATAACATCTTTCCATTCCTTTTCAATAACATCCTTTAATTTATTAAAATTAGATGATGATAATAAACCCCTACACCATGCAATAATAATAGTTACCATTGCACGTTGGAAATATGGTTCCTTCCTAAAACAACAACACAGTATCATCATAATCGTCATAACCATACATACTTACTCAAATGATGATGCTGAGGAAGGGCTGGTAGCAACTACTTTAGCGGCCTCAGCAGCTCTCAATGCTTCTGAGTAATGATGATTCTCGAATTGTATTATAGCAATATGACAATTCCATCCGAATGATTTCTCCAAATCATTCCTAACCTTATATGGTATAACCATATCATCCTTGGAAGATGTTGATGATGATGATGATGTTATAGTTAGTATCCTATTATGTGCAATATCCCATTGGCCTTTACGTATATAACAATGCATTAGGTGTATATTCATCTGTGTTAATACTGAATATGGTGTGTATTTATCATTTAATGATAAGATAATAATATTTATAGCCTTATCCCAATTATTAAGTTCCATAAGACATTCTACCATAATCTCCCTCATACCATCTAATAATCTATAATCATCACCATATCGTATATTCATACCACACCATTCTCTATTCAACCATTTACTATGTAACTTCTTAGTACCATACTTTTCTACATCCAACATATCCCTAAATACTAATAATACTACTAGATACTACTTGAGACTAGTTATTATTACCTCACTAACGTGATTATATCCTCATGATTATTACTATTATCACTATATAACCTATCTAATTCCCTATACTTTATCTCCCATTCATCGTCATAATCATTGATAGATCGTATCCTCTCAATATCTGACACATCCTCCCTCTCCACTTCTTCCTCAATACTACTACTATTATTATCGTAAAGAGAGTCGTCATTATATATCTTCAAACCCTTATCAAATGGATCTAATTATTATTAATAGTATTAAAATGATGATGGTATAATTGTAATTACCTATAAGTATACCATCATTAGTGTATCGTAATCCAACTAGAGGAGTAGTAGTAGCAGCTGCTGCTGATGCTGGTGGTGGTGGTCGTTATACATTATAATAAGCTGATAGTATTAAATATTGCTATTAACACA
>NW_003206452.1:0-1273 GCF_000006405.1 Perkinsus marinus ATCC 50983
GGCGCAACGGTAGCGCATCTGACTCCAGATCAGAAGGTTGTCCGTTTGAATTGGGCCGGGGTCATATGGTAGACTACGAGTTGTAGGAAAATACAAAATACTCACCTATATGTTTCCTTTCGAGGATGCTGAACAACGTCGGCTTGGCCCTGTGGCGCAACGGCAGCGCATCTGACTCCAGATCAGAAGGTTGTCCGTTCGAATCGGGCCGGGGTCACATGGTAGACTACGAGTTGTAGGAAAATACAAAATACTCACCTGCATGTTTTCTTTGGAGGATGCTGTAAATCGTCGGCTTGGCCCTGTGGCGCAACGGTAGCGCATCTGACTCCAGATCAAAATGTTGTCCGTTCGAATCGGGCCGGGGTCATATGGTAGACTACGAGTTGTAGGGGAATATACAAAATACTCACCTGCATGTTTCCTTCGAGGATGCTCATCATCGTCGGCTTGGCCCTGTGGCGCAACGGTAGCGCATCTGACTCCAGATCAGAAGGTTGTCCGTTCGAATCGGGCCGGGGTCATATGATAGACTACGAGTTGTAGGGAAATATACAAAATACTCACCTGCATGTTTCCTTTGGATGATGCTGAACAACGTCGGCTTGGCCCTGTGGCGCAACAGTAGCGCATCTGACTCCAGATCAGAAGGTTGTCCGTTCGAATCGGGCCGGGGTCATATGATAGACTACGAGTTGTAGGAAATACAAAATACTCACCTGTATGTTTCCTTTGGATGATGCTGAACAACCTCAGATTGGCCCTGTGGCGCAACGGTAGCGCATCTGACTCCAGATCAGAAGGTTGTCCGTTCGAATCGGGCCGGGGTCATATGATAGACTGCGAGTTGTAGGAAAATACAAAATACTCACCTGTATGTTTCCTTTGGATGATGCTGAACAATATCGACCTGACCCTGTGGCGCAACGGTAGCGCATCTGACTCCAGATCAGAAGGGTGTCCGTTTGAATCGGGCCGGGATCATATAATAGACTACGAGTTGTAGGAAAATACAAAATACTCACCTGCATGTTCCCTTTCGAGGATGCTGAACAACATCGGCTTGGCCCTGTGCCGCAACGTTAGCGCATCTGACTCCAGATCAGAAGGTTGTCCGTTTGAATTGGGCCGGGGTCATATGGTAGACTACGAGTTGTAGGAAAATACAAAATACTCACCTATATGTTTCCTTTCGAGGATGCTGAACAACGTCGGCTTGGCCCTGTGGCGCAACGGTAGCGCATCTGACTCCAGATCAGAAGGTTGTCCGTTC
>NW_003208479.1:0-3385 GCF_000006405.1 Perkinsus marinus ATCC 50983
GGTCAAAGTAGATATGCTTGGCGATACTAGTAGAACCGAGATAGAATGCTTGTAGAATGATGTGAAGATTTTATCCCTAATCTGACTACTAAATATCAGTGAAGGGATCTCCTATTGCTGGACGACGACCGTTGATTAGTACGCTCAGTAGTGGATGTACATTGGCATACGAATTGTATTGTGTTGGGTGAAATCAGTGAATCACAATGACGAAATATCGGATAGAGTGAGATTGTGTAACTACATGGTCATCTGTTTTACCCTAGGCATTATGCTGTTCAGGCAGCATAATGAAGCGTGACTGTGCACTAACACGAGAGATCGTTGCCTACAGGAAAGCGCAGTGATGATAGCAGTTATCAATGTTGAATTGTACGAGGAATATCGCAAGGAACATATACCAAGAGGAATATTCTACATAGAAGCTATTCAATATTAGCAAGGGTGGAGTTTAGAAAGCTGAACAAGGCAAGATAGACCCCATTACTGGGGGCAACATGCAGTAGCCTCAACAGGGAACCTCTAAGGAATCCCCTAGCACCACCCTCAGCGTGGATTGATCGTATGACGCTAGATATAGCCGGTGTTCCCTCACTCATCGGCGTGGTGACGACTCTAGTCTTCACGACATCCATCGGGTTCGTGAGTACAGCCGCTATCGATCCTGACAGTGTTCCAGCTGCTAGATGGACCCACGGTCCAGTAGATCCATCATTGCTTCTCTTAGTCTCAACTCGGTGGGTAATAGTCTCGAAAGCTGTCCATTGGATGATCCCAAAGGGGATGTCATGCAGAATGGTCTGAGCTACGAACACTCGGCCATTGATGAAGCCCAGTGGTGATCTGAGCGTTGAGAATTCGATACAGATTAGCAACCTCCTGCAGTACTACTTGATAGTCGATCGCAGGGCAACTCTAAGGTTCTCATATCGACCTGTCTGCATCCTCTGCTTGAGTACCTCCATTGGGAGACGAATGCACGCACCAGTCATCTCAGCTAGAGCCCCAGAAATGCCTGTTATGAGAAGTGGGTGCTGATTTGCGAGCATCGAGCCAGAAAAAGATCTCCGATAGAACTGATATGATGTCATATACAGAGACTGGTATGGAACATAGAGCACCAGCTTGGGTAGTAGACCACGATAGAGTGTGGTCAGGGTCACAGGGCCACGCCGAATGACACCAGCCTGTACACGGCATTTCAAGGTATCTGCCGGATACAGGAGGCACTTGGTAAACATGGATGCCCCAGCTGCCGCTATCGGGGTGGTCGGAGATAGTATATCCATGAAAGCGTGAGACAGAGCCAAGATACTTGTCAACACACATAACCCCCTACACTAATGATAACACAATACCATCAAGCCATCAAATAGAGCCAGCAAGTCATGCTAAAAGAAGGATAGCACGGTGGTTTCATATGGTGACATTCAGCTTACCCGGCTATTGGGTAGAAATAACTACTGTACGCGTATCACTCCAGTTGTTATCTATGCCTCTTCTGACAACGCTCCCCGAAGATCATGGCAACCGGGTGTAAACAGCCCTTGACTGTCACAGGGAGCTGGCCGGTGTGATAAGGTACCTACCCCAGTTCACACTCAGAGGATGCTTCCTCAAACCAATGACCAGGTAGGGCTCTGAGAAGATCTCGTTTGGTCAGATATTACTACAGTATGTCCATGTCCTCTCAATACAGGAAGAGACGGAGCGTCGAGCATACCGCTGAGAAGCCTGTAGTTTAGTGCGAGGCTTCAAAACGTCAATCAATTTATCAAGAAGACTGACGTAGAATCATCTTCCTGTCTTGTTGATAACAGCTGCCACATTCCCCTACTAGTGAGCCTAGGGCTAGCGTGTTCAATAGCATCTACTATGTCGGCACCTCGTGTACCTCATACTCTGGTACATTATTGCTACTGGTGTTGTTGGGACTGACAATGATTAGTTACTCATTGAGGATTCTCGACTTCCTCCTATTTGGATACTATGGAAGCCTCAACATTCTGTACACTAATAACATTATCAAAGCCTGCCATATAGGACTTGCTTTGAACAAGTTGCTTAGCTACTACTAGCCTCGAATGTCCCCCGATACTACCAGATGACATCGGTTGGCCTATGATAAAGGCTAGTAGTGACTCTGGCAGTACCTATGCAAATCATACGAACTCAGTAGCAATCTAGAAGAATATCGTTATCACCACTATTATCATTATTATTATCCTCACCTGTGTTACTTTATTAATACCCTCTCGAACGCAGTTTATACGGGCTGTGGTGATACACCTCTCGGTGTAGTTATCGTGCCCTCCTTCCCTTGCCGCCTGTCAGCCTGGACCCATTAAAGGAGCCCTTGAAAGTCGATCGCCATTGTTAGAGGAAACGGGAAATAAGGCTATTGAACGCCATTGAGCGCGTGGGTCGTTCGATGTGATGATGGAGCGAGATTTTCTGCACTAGTCATCCTTCTCGAGGATAAAGGACGAATCAATGGAACCGTAAAGGAGCTGACATTCCGCCTTCCTCAGCTGCTGATGCTGTACTACTCGGACAGCTCGGTTAATATAACTCAATGCTGTAGTAGGGATAGACTAATACATAACTCACATGATGATGCCCGTAGCCTAGCTCCGGATTGAATGGTATAATAATAATATCATCTCTTACGACCACATACTGTTGTTGGTGATAAAAATCGCCGCAGCGTTACGATGAGTAAGCATCAATCTACCTTAGTTACTGCGGAGTAGGTCGGGCAGATGATCTTAAATGGTAAAAGCTTGACAATAGCCATGAGTACCTACATAGATGACCCATGACTACTACATGAATATGATCTAGTACATCCATCTTAGTAACGTTATAGTCCTTGAAGGACTTACCCTTAGGATAATACTGCGTAACCCAATCTTCATCGGCCGGCTCTGGCTTAGTACCTCAAACACAGGGGCTCAGACGACCATTCCTTGCCATATACCCACTGTCTATCTCAACAGGTTTGCCATCATATCTCAATCGTACTCCAGGATAGATGAAGGCACGGAAAATGTATGCCCCGATATCTATAATAGTATTAACAACCGATGCAGGTCACGAAGCACAGTTGATGGATACTTTGCTGATCTAGTTGTGGGTGGATATGTGGCTTTATTTGTTTATTATGCTCCATAGTAACCTAGACCAGTGCATCTTGGGATATCTGATAAATATGTGGAGGCTAGAACGACGGGACTGTTGCCACTATGAAAGTATTACAAATGATGTATAGAATGGTAGCCGTTATTAAATGTGAGATAGTTCAGCCATGATCCTACGAAATTACGTGATGCATTATAATTTTTTCGTTGCTCATAGTAGTCGACTGCATCAGCACATCATATCG
>NW_003210166.1:0-1876 GCF_000006405.1 Perkinsus marinus ATCC 50983
ATCCAAGGGCTCAATGTACTCACTCGCGTCTGGGAACTCTAAACCGGTGGCATAGCGGCCCCATTCTCCGAATAGATTTGTGAATAGTTTGATCAGAAGGAGCAGAGGGTTGTAATAGGGGCCACATGTGCAAGTTTGCTCGAACTCAGTGCACTAGCACTCCACTGGTTCCCCCACCACATAGTTCCCTCAATGTTCTCGAATATGAAGGTTTACATGATATGACTGAGTAACTCATTGTTCTGAGCATCACGTTGCTGTACACTGAGTAACTCGACAGGAACGGATGAACCAACGATACTTCATGCTTTCCTTCTGGGCATGTGGTCAAAGAAAACTACCTGGAGGTACTCACTTGTCCTGAGTTGAGCAGGAAGTGACTTAACCGCCACCCAAGCTTCTCACGTGACGTCGTGACGTTCCGAATTATCTCCAGGATCACGTTCCGGATTGACATCTATCAGCTTCCGATCTCTCTTGTTCTGACACGTTCATACTTGCCTCGAATACCACGCAGTGGAAGCTCACCCTGAATAACAGGCCCATTTTTGTGTCCGGGAGGACCTGGAAATTGGGACTTTCGTTGGCTGTACCTGTCAGATTGAATACTGTAGTGTGGCTTCAATTCGAAGATCTTGGGAGTGGTCCTACATCGTTGAGTCTCCCAGTTGTAGAAGCACAGGTCAGTGGGCCGTGGTAGTATACGTTTTTCTCCTGATTGTCACATGGTTCGCAGCACCAATCTCGGAAGACGATGATATGTAAGGTTCGCTCGTATCGAGTCCGGAACAAGTTGGAAGGGAAGATACTACTTGAGAAGTAAGCCTCGAAGTCATCCGTCCTCAGTCTGTGACCATAGTCAATGTATCCGCTGATTTCCTGCCCTTTAGAGTTTTTATCGCGGATGAAGATGATACAAGAGATCTTTCCACTCCTTGCCATCTCTTCCCTAGCTGCCAAGTGTCTGACAGTCAACCTCGTGATGTATACCCTAATCCCGCATGACCTCAGAGTGGGGTAGGCAGTGAGGTCCTTGTTCGCAGAGGCAAGTACCTAATTCTCCGGTGTCTCATCACTGCCGACTGCATGGCAGTGGAGCCTCTAACGGACCTTAACCATGCCTTGTAATTGACGTCTTTTTTCCCTTTCCGCGGCTTCGCGCTTCTCGTTGAACTCATCCCGAGACATAACCTGGAGTCAAGTAGATTCAGTCAACTCAGACATCACTGTGGTTCTCCGCACATCTCCTCTCCTACAACCAAGCTCCACAAGCTGACGCGCAAGTTTGGTGCCTCCCAGGTAAAATCTGCGGATACAAGGACGGGACTTCCAAGGCTTGATGAAAATCCACATAATGAAACACAGATCGAAACGGCATCTGTCGCACATGGTAAACTGTACTCTTACGTATCTTTTTCGGTGATTTGCGCATCGAGGTAGTCTTCATAAGATCCGTATTTATCGAAGAACTCATCGCTGTCATCAAAAACAATAGTGGCGCTCCTTCCTGGTCCTTCGATGGGGATCATTGAACGAAGAATCCAAGTCCTGTAGCCGTACTACCCGCATTGAGAATTCATTACCGAGAGGCGAGGTCAGAAAGGCCAAATGCCACTCAGTAAAAATAGTAGGAGAAAAAACCCGATCTATCCGCCTAACGGGGAAGACCCACGTGGGCGAACAGTCGCCATTTATACGGAAATATATAACGTCATAAAACACGCATCTGAAACGACCAGTGCGCACGAGAGAAGTAATATCAGGATGATGTAACCCGCTGAGCGATGATGAGCTATGTAGCAATGACCACCTCTTGATCGCCCACCGTTCCACAAGACAGAGAAGGGTTGCTTGTCGCGACGCGCGAATTCCTTGG
>NW_003201508.1:0-1605 GCF_000006405.1 Perkinsus marinus ATCC 50983
ACCAACTCGACCAAACCAACTACCACTTAAACGTTTCACAGCCTCGCGCGGACTCTTCAAATGATACACCACTGAACAGACGAGTGACACTGTTGCACTATGCCCTGGAAGAATGTCAGGAAAATATGATTAACGTGCCGAAATACGACGGAGCGATGTATATAAAGTAGTCTCGGACTTGACTGTGATCGTCATAGGCCGTAATGGATCGACTCATGATCAAGCTTGAACCCTAGCACTACGTACATCCAACCTCTGCCTGCTCAAGTGTTTCTCGACGCCGAGCACGAGACTTGCCACGACACATTCATTATATAGAGGTGGAATAACAGTAGTGTTGGTTGCATATAAGTTTCACGCGCCATGAAATTGTACATTAACAAACATAATAGTATATTATACACAGCTTTTCCAATTAATTAGTGCATTGTACCTCTGCCAGGGATCGATCCCGGGACCTCGTGATTGTCAAACATCACTTCTACCACTACACCAGATCAACTGATTGACACTCGAGGCTCTATACGGTGACCCTACTATGACTGAAAATCTTTAAACCTCAATTACTCGTCAACAAATCCATAAATTAATAAACGGACTCCATAATTAGATTGAGAATGACGAGAGGAATCGATTGGTGGTATTTTCAGCCTGGTTTTGTGGGTAGATCGCGAGATAAGGTTCGTAACCCAACAACTTCGCTGTGAGTAAAATCTGGGCAATAACGCGCGGGACCCTCCCCACGCTCTAAAAAAGTCACGCGAAAAATGATTTCCTCCACCTAGCGGTGTGCTGGTTGATCCTGTCACCTGCGGTGCCAGTTGCTAGTGTACCTGCCACGCTGTGGCAGACTTGAGGTTGTACTCCGCCATGGTCCTGCCTGACACATTCTGTTAGTGACCCACTAGTGCTATTAGTTTGGTGTTGAACCAGTACCACTGGCTTGAGTGCGCACTGTTAGCCGTGCGCACTGGTCTGGGTTTTCCGATGTAGATTAGAGTGCTACTCTACTCTCTGATGCGCTCGCGCGCGTTACTTTGCATTGCTTTGAGGGGGTTCGACTTTGCAGGGTTGATTGGTCCGTGCACCCCACTGAAGTGGGGACCCCGCACGGACCCGTCGTAGTTCGAACCTGCGACCTTTAGGATGAGAGTCGGACTGAATAACCACTAGAGTAATACCTTGCTTGGATGAAAGTGTTTCGTCGAGGGTCGCCAGTCTCTAGTACCGTACACCGTGGTGGTTAGTTAAATCACAGTCGAAGACCTTGTGCTGCATATTACCAGCAGTACTTAGTACGAGTATTAACTGTCAGAGGTCGGATATAGGTCAACCGCATGGCAGAGCATGACACTTTTCAATGAGACTGAACCAAACATATACGATCTATCCCTATTGCGATGAAATGAAAAAATGTAATTACTCAGATTCGAACCTGGATCACTTAAGTGACAACCCGTCACACTATCCATTATACCAAACTTACTATATATACTAAAACTGTACGAGTCGCCAGCCGGAAGTTGAGTGCTGCTTGGTAGCACTGAGCATGGACTTACAGCCTACCCAGAGCCCAGAGGGCATTGTCCTTCTCACTAGTACACT
>NW_003212451.1:0-1021 GCF_000006405.1 Perkinsus marinus ATCC 50983
ATTACAGATTTATCTTACACCTCATCATAAGCTTACCTAATAACTTGTTAACCTTGTTTTTTCGATACTAACTCGGAAACAACATTTTGTGAATTACTACCGAGGGTCCAGAGACGGGTCGCCCGAGAGCCACAATATGCACCTCGGATACTTTATATATACTGTTGGCAGCGCAAAACTGAGGTTCAATGGTACGTTCACATAGGACGAATAGCAAGTTCAACCTACACATACTGCAAGTGAGACACTTGCGAGTCACTGCAACGCCTGTCAAACGCAAAAGTAGTGTGGTTGGGGAACTCGGCTGGTGGACTACTGTTGATAGCTGCCCCCCTTCCCCCCTTCCCAATGTTGGGCGGACATTAGGATATCGCGAGACTTATTGCTTTGTTCCAACATTGGAAGGGGGGTAGGGGGGCCGCCTCGGTGAGTCAAGAGTTTTGATTTTGCCTGCAGTCGGGCTTTCGAGCGTGTTCCAGCGCGCAAGGAAAATTGTCTCCCTCAGGTCGGGGCCAACTCCAACTCCCAGATAGCTACTTCCTCAAGGCCTCAGAAGTCCAGACCATCACCAAACTACGACATCTCGGCCACTCTACTCGGGGCATCGCTTGACAAACTGTCGTTTCGATATAGAGATACGGAGATACTTCCGTCATGACATAAGCTTATACTTTGATGGAATATCCATGGGTTTCGCTCGGCAACATGGTAGAGCAGCTCAGCGTGACAGGACGTGGGTGCACACGCGGTTAGCAGCTCAGACTTCTCGTAGTTGCTTCTCATGCAGTAAGAAGATTAAAATGGTGGAAATTATAGGATATGGGATGAATTCTTCCATAGTACAGATACCAAATAGTTCTGGGAGCTCGTACTGTGAGGTATTGAAGGAACACATAATTCCTATCCTAATCAGAAGGAGCACCACTAATCACTCTAAAAGACGGGTGGCGCTGTGTGATAATTTCATCTCACAGCGATCTCAGCTTGCTTGAGAGTCCTACGAGATTCTAAGTGTAGTTAC
>NW_003215138.1:0-1145 GCF_000006405.1 Perkinsus marinus ATCC 50983
AATGCTTCCTCATTGTTATTCCATCGATACCGTGCTTCCACTCAGACTTGATAAGATGGCTGCGGGCTTTGTGAAGTGTGAGAAGCAGATAGCCGAGTGCAATAAAAATGGTCCCGGGAAATCTCCTGTCTCAGGTGAGATCGTGTGGTTTTCATTCAAAGAGTCCGAAATCCATGCCAGTTCAGTCATGCTACATGAACACATCTCAGCGGTAGTCGAATGATTTCTGCAATTTCAGCGTTATGCAATCAAGCTGTAACCACCTGCGATGAAGTCGTTCTCGAACCAGTTGCGAAGGCGAAGATAAGCGTGTAAGGTTTGCACTATGAACGCATCGGCTTTTACTTGGCTTAGCGCTCGACGTCACCCTAGATAGATAAGTACTGGTGGTGGCTAGCGGGGGTATAAGTACACAGCTATTGCTGGAAATTTGTATGGGGGGGGGGGAATTCGGCGGCTGCTTATTGAGCGGAGTTCCTCTTGAGAGGGGGCTACTTCAACTAAGAATCTATATCAACTAGTTGGGGAAATATAAATTCTAGTTTCAGTCTCATTTCACGCTAGGACTCGGATCATGGCGGCGTTCGGTTCGAGCCTCTCCCCAACGATCGTGGTAAGGAGCGAGAGCCCTCATGGTCCTAGGTAGCGTGATCGATGATATTGTATTACGTATGATCCCCGGAGTAGGAGTGATGATATGTGTCTATGCGGCATAGACTATGCCCGTCCAGTTATGGTCCTTTCAAAAGGGAAGTCTTCTGAAATTTCTCATTATTTCTCTACACAGAGACTTCTCGTCAACTTCAGTTATGATGTTCGCGTGGCACCAGGACAGGAACGCACATTATTCAAGTTACATGCTGGAAAGGTGAATCGATAGTTCCCATTGCCTATCATTCAATAAACTTCACACCCTCATATCGTTGACACAGCTGCTACACGTGAAGTCGAGATATGGGCCATCACATTCCCGCAATGATATCATATCATCCATGCATTCCGCCACGGACTGAAAACCTGCACGATCGCCGTCAGATAAGTGGATTCCTCAATACTGGGTTTGTGCAGAATGCGTTGGGGGGTCTCTAAAGTGTGGCAGTCCCAGACTATAACGTGAGTAGTTGTGGGGTCTGACTCAGTGTCCC
>NW_003202925.1:0-966 GCF_000006405.1 Perkinsus marinus ATCC 50983
CTGATGACAGGTATGATACCTGAGGTACCTAACACAGAGGAGATATGATCGACGATGACTCCATCCGGACATAATACATGATTGGATACACTAGTCGATGACGTCGTAGCTGTACTTTGAAGTCGCTGTGTCGCGACGTTGGAACTTCGGGTAGTTTATAAACTTAGTTCAAAGAGCATAACGACTTTTCCGCAAGAAGCTCCGCACAAATAGTGAAGGTCCACGCAGTGAGTAGTGAAGAGTATACGCTCATTGTAGCGACCGTCAAAATAGATCTGCGGCGATCTTTCTGGATCAAGTGGCACCTGTACACATCAGGTGCGGGCGTTGAGTTGCCATAACCTCAGAAGGGCCTCCTTTTGGATCTTTAGAAATTGGTCGAAATTGGTTTTGTGTTCGATGAATTTGAACTTGCGTTTCCGAATTCATAAATTTCATTTACGAATTCGAACTTTCGCTTTCGACCGGTCTACGAAAATCGATTTTTCATTCCGAATTGTCGTGAAAACTCCTTCAACTCGTCGAAAATCAGACTTCGTCTACCTAATTTGTTCTTTCACTTGTTGAATTTGAGATTGTCAAGGTGTAGATTGGCATCTCTGATCAGTATCTCCATAAAGATCTTTTCTTTGTATCAACTCTGATCACTCTCTTTATTGATAACGTTACACAGGTTCCGCATAGATACTTGAGGTAGATACTAACAATACTCAATCCTACGTATGAGAGAACAGAAGTAGTGCCTTGCGCTAGAAGGACTCAGCTATGGCTGGTCATTCCACGCACGCAAGTCTTTGCCTTCTCTCATTCCTTTTTTCACATGAGAGAAGTGGTTGAAAAAAACGAAAAAAAAACATAAAATGCAACGAAGACAAAGAAGGGCAAAATTGGCGAAAAAAGCACTTCAGCTTTTCAAGACTTCCCATAATGATAAGTCTACTACCAAAGAATAAACCGATCACCGCG
>NW_003207314.1:0-1044 GCF_000006405.1 Perkinsus marinus ATCC 50983
ATAGTAGGACGAAATATTATGGAAACGTATGCTTCTCGTAGGCCCAGTAAGACTGCAGACGCGACGATTGCATCATCTGTTCATTGACTAGGAATCATGGAGCGAAGAAGGGGATGGCAAACACTGTCGCGCCCCTTACTATTATTCTGGCTCATGCCCACAAGTTCTGAACTTTGCAGGATTGGACCCTCTTGAGAAGGGCAATGTCGCTCGTCAGTGTGGCTCACAGTATTCGTGTGTCGACCAGTGCAAGTCTGATCTCAACCGCGCATGCCCAGTAAGTTCATGATGCAGGATTGAGCGAAGGGTACTTGCTTAGCAATGCTTACTCAGGATGGATGGAGTTATACCTCCAACGGCATGTGCTCTGCTCCTTTGGAATATACTGGGCCCTGTCCTACTTCATATGATCTAAGATCCCACAACAGGATCATGAAAGCGCGTTTCGCCGATATTTGTGATGTAGTTTGGCCATGTTTTTCCTGAGCTTTCGGGCCGAATAGGTTTCCATCTACTCAGTATTCCCCATAGAGAAATATTATTTAGAAAACTGTGTGTTGTAGCACTTGTACTACTATGAAAAACTTCATGGGTATGGCGAGCACAACCATTCTCCTAACGATATTCGTATCGGGGGTCGAAGGCGATCCAAGCATAACTCTTCACTTAGACACTCCTCTAGGTTTCAATCGTAAACGCTCCTCAACGAGTACGACTAGATGTGACAGTTTCAATGTAAAAAGC
The DNA here is from genome assembly GCF_000006405.1 of Perkinsus marinus ATCC 50983. NCBI lineage: Eukaryota > Perkinsozoa > Perkinsida > Perkinsidae > Perkinsus > Perkinsus marinus. Next base: position 745 of record NW_003207314.1, read on the forward strand.
TTCATTCTGTCTTTAGAAAAAGAGTCTAGGGAGCTCATTGACTTTGTAGAGAAGAATGGATTCACTGAGTTGTCAAACACTCCGAGGATCAATGTTTTCATTGAGGGCCGGCGATCATCTGAACGTACTGCTCTAGCTGAGGAGAAACGGTCTCCGTTACGAGAAACCGAGGCATCAATTGATGTTCATGTCGAGTCCGAAGTTCCACAGAACTATCCTTTGACCTCTCTGAGGCTCCGAAATCTACTCCAGGATGAGAGACGCCTGATGAATCGTGTTGCTCAAACAGGTAGGGGTCAA
>NW_003213749.1:0-1640 GCF_000006405.1 Perkinsus marinus ATCC 50983
CGTATCGTCTACGCGTAACCAGTCTCAGATCTAATTTATACAGTTCTTGAGTCCAAGTCACCCTAGTTTACTTAGGAAAGTAACTCCAATAAACTTAACTCAGCATTCTAGGATGGATGAATATCGTCCCCTGACTTGGCGAAATTCATGGAAAAGTCGGACCTCGTAGGCATCTCAACGGCAGCTTGGGTGTAGATGGGCAGAAGACTAGAGGAAATCCCACCTCTCCAAGTTCGATGCCTGCAGTAGCGCACACTTTCCCCAGTTCCGTATGTGAATCTGATGACAGGTATGATACCTGAGGTACCTAACACAGAGGAGATATGATCGACGATGACTCCATCCGGACATAATACATGATTGGATACACTAGTCGATGACGTCGTAGCTGTACTTTGAAGTCGCTGTGTCGCGACGTTGGAACTTCGAGTAGTTTATAAACTTAGTTCAAAGAGCATAACGACTTTTCCGCAAGAAGCTCCGCACAAATAGTGAAGGTCCACGCAGTGAGTAGTGAAGAGTATACGCTCATTGTAGCGACCGTCAAAATAGATCTGCGGCGATCTTTCTGGATCAAGTGGCACCTGTACACATCAGGTGCGGGCGTTGAGTTGCCATAACCTCAGAAGGGCCTCCTTTTGGATCTTTAGAAATTGGTCGAAATTGGTCTTGTGTTCGACGAATTTGAACTTGCGTTTCCGAATTCATAAATTTCATTTACGAATTCGAACTTTCACTTTCGACCGGTCTACGAAAATCGAACTTTCATTCCGAATTTGAACTTTCATTTCGTGAAAACTCCTTCAACTCGTCGAAAATCAAACTTCGTCTACCTAATTTGTTCTTTCACTTGTTGAATTTGAGATTGTAAAGGTGTAGATTGACATCTCTGATCAGTATCTCCATAAAGATGTTTTCTTTGTATCAACTCTGATCACTCTCTTTATTGATAACGTTACACAGGTTCGGCATAGATACTTGAGGTAGATACTAACAATACTCAATCCTACATATGAGAGAACAGAAGTAGTGCCTAGCGCTAGAAGGACTCAGCTATGGCTGGTCATTCCACGCACGCAAGTCTTTGCCTTCTTTCATTCTTTTTTTCACATGAGAGAAGTGGTTGAGAAAACGAAAAAAACATAAAATGCAACGAAGACAAAGAAGGGCAAAATTGGCGAAAAAAGCACTTCAGCTTTTCAAGACTTCCCATAATGATAAGTCTACTACCAAGGAATAAACCGATCACCGCGGACAGCCTATACTGGATAGGAGCGGTATATGATATACCTCTCCTATCCAGTATAGGCTATCTCTGGTATACCGTATATCTCTTGGGCTCCACTGCGAATCCCGTACTTCACTGTGGCAGAAGCCCGATGACACCGATTCCGCTTTCATCAACCATTTTACAGTTGAACTTACGTATTGGTTTGGAAGTCTCCTCAGAGATCAATACATAAACTTGTCCTTGTCACCCATTTCTGCTGCAACTAGGCTGCCAGGCCCCTCTCATGACCATGTTGGCAATCAGTATTCATTTTTCCTCGATTTGATGGGACCAAAGAAGCCTAAAATATCATAGAACCGTATACGTTCATCAATTCCACCATCATGCGAGTGGATGGCTCAATACTCAA
>NW_003211420.1:0-3615 GCF_000006405.1 Perkinsus marinus ATCC 50983
TTTGGGAAAATCGTGTTGTTCTTTGACCATTTCTACCCTAATTCGTATATAAACTGCTGGAGCATACATACTAACACTGTGCTGACTCATGTCCTCTGGTGTGAATCGATCAACTTCATTTTCCAGGAGCTGCGTGACATTCTATTGAATGATGGAGCCCGCTGTGTTCTCGATGACGATCGGAAGAAAAGACCGGGATTCAAATTTACCAAATGGGTAGGATAGTCGTTCTCTCTGTGATGCACATACGGTGCTTCTTCAGGACCTCCAGGGTGTTCCACTTAGTATTAGAATCGGCAGCAGAGAGGTTGAAACGAATACGGTTACTCTTGCGTATAGACACACTGGTGAAAAGGTTAATGAACACCTATCATGCTGCGGCAAGGTAGAGTTATGTGTTTGACTGCAGCTCCGACTATCGCCTTAGATACGTCTCTATCTGGACCGAATTAGTTCGGAGATGTTATCAGCTGCACGCCGCCCTCACTGATAATCACGCAGTTGACATAATTCAATTTGACTACACTCGTTTCTCACTGTCTATTGTGGTCTTCGTTATTATGAGTGCATGGGGAGGTTGACGCACTTGGATTCTTCGTAACATAGAGTGATTGCCATCAGAGTCTCTTCCGACCGCAGTCAGTGGGATTCAGTGAAACCTAGTCGAAAGCCGCTCCAGAGAAGGCTCATTCACTTCTGCGGCAGAAGTACTGACCGCCGGTCAGAGTTGCACTCGTAATACGAGTCTCGTATGGCTTCTTCTGATGAGGTCGTAAGAAATTCTATGGGGAGTGTTCTGTCCCTTGTGTTTATGAATTGTACACGTAGGTTGAGCTCGCTATCCTGAAAATAGAAGCTGGAATGTAAACTGATCGGAGAGCTTTGATTGAGCAGCAAAATGAAGTCGACAAATTGAGAGCTTGTCTGGAAACGGAGAAGGTACTTTAGCGAAATACGCATTCGGGAATATCACCTATTCTGTCGAGGGAGGAAGTGAGAAATAGCTGAGGTAGGTTCGTCTGGGGGCAGTACACAACACACATCTGAGTACGGGGCAGCAGCTCTTGACCGCCGAGCGGGAAAGGGACGCCCTCGCAGTTCAAGTGGAGCAGTTGCAGGAATCGCTTGCAGAAGCTCGGAGACAGAGTCGGCTGTTGGAGGTGAGGATATCGAGACAACAGCAGATTTATGAGCTGTGTTGCAGGCTACGATCGAGAATGATCGAAGGGCTGTTGATAAAATGGAGCACGAGCTGTCGTTGACGAATATCAGACTTCAAGTCTGAGACTTGGAAAGAGCAACTAGCAACACCCCGAGGTGTCGTCGATGCGGCATCTGGTTCCAATTTGGAACTTCTAAACGAGAGATTGTTGAGCTCAGTTCGCTTGAGGAAACGAGAGGTCGACCTCGAGAGGCGCGAGATTCCTGTGAAGGATCGGATACTATTGGAACTAGAGTCGGAACGAGAATCTCTGAAGGAGAAGGTGAAAGGGGGTAGGTGATCCTGCGCCGCGTAGGGAAGATATCCCGCGTCCCTGCTTGGGGATCCCTGGAATTTGAGCTTCCTAGGGGATCCCTGTTCGTCGCAAAGTTCTCAATTTCGTGGAGTCTGAGTATACCGAATCGATTGGTGGCGCGGTTTCTCGTCCCTCGACTGTCACTTGCGCTATCCAGTCCAGCAGTGACAATCCGGCCTCCTCCCAATGCTATTGCATTGATGGGGTGGGGCGAGTGGGCGTCGAGCCTCCACAGGATTTTGGGTTCGGTCATTTGTATTGTCGGCAGGGAGTAACCAATCAGTCTCCCGGTCTCGGTGCCAGCGTGGAAGTAGTAGCCGCTCGGTGATGCTGAGCCATTGACGATGCCAGCGCAGCCCGAGTATCACCGATCGCCGAGCTCGGGCGCTTCGCTATCAAGTAAGTCATTCCAAATGAAGGTGATTACCCCATGTGGCCAAGCCAAACCAATAAGAGGCTTATCTCCGAGATTCAGTCTCACCCACGATGAACTGCTTAGCTGTCTCGACTGAAACAATCACTCGTACATTTACTGGTGAGGTCTCTCTCATTCTGCACTTCCATCTGCGATCATCTTTTTCCGTTTTTTTATGTAACATACGACGTATGTCATACGTTGTGTAGTTAGGCAGGCACCATAACCTAGCCTTTCAAGTAAGTGAAGGTTAAAAATTATTCAGTCTCATCCTCGAGTAATACGTATAACTTGAATAATACGAACACTTTGAAAGCTGCCGACGAAAAGACCGACACTTCGACTGTCGCTCAGTCTCCCTCTTCGGAGCCTCGATGGCCACGTCAGAAAGACGACTCTGTCCGAGATTTACTAACGATCCACGTATGTCATCGCTGCCAGCGATGACATACAGCGCCTCCCTCAGCCAGCGATTCGCTGGCTGACTGCTCAAACTGTCGTGCCTTATTGATGCGATACGGCAAATGTGGTGCGATGATGAGTACGCAATATTTATTCACGATTCGCGTTGATCGACATGTATATCGCATACGTTAATAACACTGTTACTAACTAGTAATACTAAGTAACATCAGAACGGATTCAAGTTGAATCATTCAACTAGTACAAAGAGGCTGTCATATACTATCGGTCACTGTGGGATTAACAGGGGCCCCCCGTTGACTAACACTACTCGGAAGTGCCATTTGGACTCAAAAGCAGAACTACTCAGACTCATAATCTCTTATGTAAACTTAACCCTCATCCTAAGAACTTGAATCGTCGTAAAAAGGGGCCATCCGGCCATAGCGAGATCGACCTGATGAGCACGGTACGCGTACACAAGCACGCATGCGAAACGAAAAGCGAGCCGCTCTACGATGGAGCTGGCAAACATGGTGTAGTCTGCTGTAATCGACCATCCTCTACTCTACAGTTACTACACGGCAATGTAGAGAATTACCTTGAAATCGATATTACGACGCGAAAATTCCGTTTATAATCGAGGAGCATAATGCACGCGATTCGCGTCCAAGCCGGAGGTTGAAGATGTCAATGTCCTTTAATACAGACAGAGTCCTTCACCGAGCCTGGGAGAACGGGAATCACCTCACGATAGGAGAGGATATTGCACGGACCTGCATAGGATGTGCAGCCCTCGGGTACAAAATGCGCGCGGTTTAAGATATGCATTACCTGGGTGGTTTCCGCTTCGCTCGATATAACCGAAGCCTTTCATTCCCCAAGACTCCCCCCAGGTGTTCATGATTTTCCAATACCTAAGGCCGAATTCATCACCAGGAAATACAGTGGTACTTACGGTTTTCCTTCTGAAGAAGTGCCATACCCAACGATGATGACGTTATGGTTCGGAGCCAACGCTTCACAATCCTTGGCTACAAGGTTGAGCGAAGATATGCTTGACAACTACTCGAGTGGGCTCCCACTTGTTATGATGCCTCCCTTGTAATGTACAAATGCGGGAGTCGAAGCATATATTTTGGCTCCTACGGGTCCGGTTGCCACACCGCTTATCATAGCTGCTTCATTTGCTGCTGGTATGGTCGTCGTTTGAGTAGCTTGCTCAGCTGAGAGATCAGAAAAGCTCAAACGGTTCGGGTCGAATCTTGTTTGCTAGTTGGC
>NW_003202576.1:0-797 GCF_000006405.1 Perkinsus marinus ATCC 50983
AAATGCAATAATCCGGAAAAACTTCGAAAAAGAAACCGTCAATGGTGATTGGTGATGCGGTGATACCAAAAATACAAATAGCACACGATATACCTCTTTTTTGAAAAATTCACCGCGTCACCCATCACCACCCCAAATCTGCGCAACGAAAAAGGTCAATTTTAAGTAAAATTCACTTAAATTTCACTTAAATTCACTTAAATGGAATGCGCAGATTTAGACCATTTTGGTGACATTTCCAAATGACCTACCACATATGGTCCACTGTAACACCCCATCCTCAGAAGCATACCCATATGGTTGAAATCGAGCCACATGGCCTACATCAACTTTTATACCCACCTGCAAGTCAATTTCGCCCATGTGCGAAATTGATGTGCAGCTTTCGCGAGCATCTTTGACCAAACGTGCACATCGATTTCGCGCATCCCCCTCCACCCCTTGGACAATGTTATAAACTATGTTCACTCGTCTCTCTATTGAACTACTGGGCTGTGATGTGGGCTAGCATTGGGTGCTTCACAATACAAGTGAAAAGTGGAACAATGTCCAAGGAGGTGGGGAGGGGGGAACTAGCAAAATGTGCGACTTTTGCAAAAAGCCAGCAGCACCCTAAGGACTTCCCGGGCGGTCCCCCACCCCAGTACTATCCGGGCCTTGCGCCGCTTAACTTCGGAGTTCGGATGGGATCCGGTGTATTCGACGCAGTATGGCCGCTGGCGATCATAAAGTCGACCAAAAAGCCAAGTTACCCCCAACCGCGCACACCCAAATTTGGACAAGTCGAGGATTTTTCA
>NW_003208449.1:0-1866 GCF_000006405.1 Perkinsus marinus ATCC 50983
TGCTTCTGCGCAACGTAAAGGATTCGTTTACACATTATCTGTCAATTCTAGCAGCTCGAAGATTCTTCTGTGTTCATCAGAGCTCTAACCCGAGATTGATGTCCTTGCTCGTGAAGTGGCATTCCTTAATCATGAAATTGATGTCTTTATGCGCGAAATTGATTTCCCTTTCAACCTTCATCGCTAAATTGATGTTCCTGTCCGCGAAGGTGACTTCCTTATCAACTGAATTGATAGCCTAATACGCCAAAAAGATTTCTGAAAGGTATAGATGCTCGCAGGGGTTTGCTGTAGCTGCCTCATATTCTCGGCCTGGTGCAGCTGTATATCGTTTCCCAGTAATCGTTAGCTCCGCACTGTATCATTTGCATGTTGCTGTGGAAAAAGAGGGGGAAAGAAAAAAAGAATAGAAAAAAAGAAAAAGAAGGAAAAGAAAAGAAATTAGTTAGCCCGACTCGCCTGGTGCCCATAGCGTCTGTCGATGCTTGCGGGCAGAACTGTTCGCTTGGTGTCTCATTGAAACCCACCGCAAATGTTTCCAACGGGCAACAACCCACTCACACCGGGTGGTATGGTAAACAGGACAGCGCACCTTGAATGCGGGATTCGGTCGAAAGACTAAACTCGAACCAGAAACCCGCACGTCGGGCCGCCAAATCACAGGGTTGAGGATCGGGTTAAGCCATCGTGCGAAGTCAAACATCTCGAGGAGTTGACTCAGTTGCGATAGGCTGTATTACCCAAACTCTAATCACTCAGGTTGGAGCTTCCTAACGACACTTTGCGGGACGTTTGAACTGTGCTTTTAATGTGCCAAAATTCTTCTTAAATGTCATAGCTTTTATGATGAAGCTAAAATGGATCGACTTAATTCGATCTATACGCTTGCCTAACAAGAAAACTTGGATCAGGCCGCTTGTTAAATGATTTCATACCTCTCACGACTAGCTGATGCGTTGTATAATTGTGAGGAGTATTCCACATTGTAAATGTGGCTCCTAGTTGAACTTATCGGCTGCAAAACCCAATTCGTTATTCAAATTCAACCTAAAATGACAAAACGATATCGGTATTGTGATATCGAGACAATCATTTGCGCTGCCAACAGTATAAATAAAGTATCCGAGGTGCATATTGTGGCTCTCGGGCGACCCGTCTCTGGACCCTCGGTAGTAATTCACAAAATGTTGTTTCCGAGTTAGAATCGAAAAAACAAGGTTAACAAGTTATTGGGTAAGCTTATGATGAGGTGTAAGATGAATCTGTAATAATATTAACCTAACAAGTATAGCTTGCGATGGCGACCGAAGCATATTATAGCGTTGGTAGCCTAAGTAAACCAGATCATGCTACGTCGTAACAACCTCGAGCCCAGAAAACCAGTAGAAACTCAGGTTAGTTCCGTCCAGCTCAAATTTCCACTTGATACAGGCCAATTGCCGATCGGCGCCGGGGGCCTTCAATGCCTAAGCGCGAGGAGTCTTCTTCTAAGTTGTAGGACTGAGTTTTTCCACAAATCCTACTGATCTTGATCACTGCTTGGGTGTGCGCGACTATTCTGGTGCGATACATTGCAGAGAGTGTAGAATCAGGTTGACCAACCACGACGCATAACGATCGCATGCATGTCCGGGGTCGACAGCATGTCTACAAACTGAGTGAGAAGCGTAATCGAGCGATGCACAAGCAGTGCTTGTCAATGACTATTCTACTTGGCCAGAGTCACCTTGAACTTTGCGTATGGCACCCAGACCATCCACCCGGTGATCAGCGTTTGTAAGATAGATTTGGAGTATCGGTACTATTTATTCAACAGCTCATGACTCTTTTTTCGGAGATATGCCGCAGGGATCGTTGCACCAATAT
>NW_003215532.1:0-1210 GCF_000006405.1 Perkinsus marinus ATCC 50983
TGCTAATGAGAGGAACAGAACCACACCTCAACAAGTGTAGGAAATTAAGCAGACTCCTTCATAGTCTTCTTCTTCCTCTCGGCATCTCGAGCGTCTAGTCTATCGAAAGCCTCCTGTAGTTTATCAGCATATTCTCCTGGTCCGAGTAACTCCACCGGGTCGGTGACACCTTGGTGGGCAACCATCTCCTCCCTAATCATCTTCGTCAAAAGGAAGTTATCATCAGTCAGATAATTATGATTTATCGCTCGCTTGACCCTCCTCACGAAAGTCTCCTTCTCTTTGGCACTTGCCCGAATGCTGCCGTAGATCCTCCACGAATTTATCCGTCTACCACCCTTCATAACACAACGGCTTTCAGGACCGCACAGATCGGTGCCCTTCTTCATAGCAGACAAGTCAAGTCCAGTAGCTTTCTCTACCCTCTCGATTGGCACTTGATATTGCTTTAGGTTTTTCTCATATCTAATGGCCGTGTTCGGCATGATGAATGCCGCTGAAGAGTTAGTCTTGGTGTCATAAACAACCTTGAACATGTGGGTGGGGACGGCCAGTTCATTGTCACCAATGACCTCATACTTTACAACATAACGCTTCGGCTTACCATTACTACCATCGTTGAGGACCTAACACGGTCGATAACCATCATGATACCACTCCAAACGGAAGTGATGTATGACTGTACCTTAGTATGGGGTTTGGCACCAATCTCCTTGGTGAGCTTCTCATCAGGCGAGTCTGCCATCCACAACGGACCAGAGACCACATAAACGACATCATTAGAGTCCGGTCCATGCTCCCTTGCCAAGTCCAATGTCAAATATCTAAGGTTGCTGCTCGTAAGATACAAAGCAGGTCCGATAACTCACTCAAGTCGAAGCCAATCCGAGCCGTTCATACTAAGGTCTTGAGGTACCTGAATGATGTCAGAGTAAGCCTTTGATAACACCTCCTCTTACGATATTGCCACTCAAGAGGAAGGTGTCATTCTGAGCATTCTGGTCATCTTTATGGGCCCCAGCCATAGATAGATGCCCTCGTGACCAACCCGAGTCCCAATAGTCAGCATTAGATGCTCTAAACCTGACACACATACAAACTATCAGGCATCTACCACGTGTGAAGGAGTACATCTCGGGAACCTCATTATCAGCCTTGAAGGAAGCCCTTGACCGATCAGCATTCTTACTGGTCACACTCTTGTACGTTA
>NW_003214323.1:0-1470 GCF_000006405.1 Perkinsus marinus ATCC 50983
ATCCTCATCAAATCCGGGATTCAAAAAACTCATCGGCCAGAAAGACCAAATAGTTTCTACATCAACCGACATCTACTTCACCGTCTTAGAGACCGTTGAGGTACATTTACCAAGCATAGCAACTCCGTTACCCTCCATCAGAGCAACACGAGAGAGACCTTCACAGTTCTTATAGGAATCCACCACAAGAGGCTGAATGGGCTCAAAAACAACTTCAGCCATCTCATTGGACTTGAGGGAGTGGGGGTCTTCCATTTTCTTACCACCGGTCTCCTTACCGACCTTCCAATTGATCTTAGCGAGCTTGCAAGCGGAACGACCAGTACGGACGAAAGCAATGGGAGAATAGCCAACCTTGATTTCACCAGGGATGTCCAAGACCTGAATCTGAGCGGTAAAAGACTGGACGTGCTTCAAGGTGGTATCCTTCTTATAGATCATAACGTCACCAACACGTGGCATGTTATCCTTGATCAGACCCTTCACATTGAGGCCAACATTATCACCGGGGAGAGCTTGCTCGTGACGCTTATGATGCATCTCGATGGTGAAGACCTTGCCAGAACAGGGAGTGGCAGGCGTGTGAGTGGGCAAGAAGATAACATCCTCGTTGGGCTTGACAATCCCTTGCTCAATGCGTCCAGTGATCACATCACCAACACCCTTAATCTTGTAGATACCAGACACAGGCATTCTCATAGGAGCATCAGTGACACGTTTAGGAACAGTGGCGAATTTCTCCAGAGCATCGTACAAAGTATCGATGTGGATAACATCCTTGGAGGCAGGCTCACGTACAACATCAACACCCTTCCACCAGTCCATCTTAGTGGACTTCTTGATCAAGTTGTCACCAACCCATCCAGAGATTGGGATCACTGGGACACACTTCTCAATGAAGTCCTTCTTCCAACCAACACGGCCGAGCATGTTCTTCATCTCATCACGGATCTCCTCGTAACGGGCCTGTTTGTATCCGGCAACGTCAGAGTCCATCTTGTTGACACCAACCACGAGTTGCTTAACACCGAGCAAGTTGATCAAACGAGCATGTTGACGAGTTTGACCTTGGATTTCACCAGCCTTGTGGTTGCCCTTGGCGATAGAGGTACCAAAGTTACCATCAGCAGGGACCATGAGGAGAGCCACATCGGCCTGGGAGGCACCGGTAATCATATTCTTGATAAAATCTCTATGACCAGGAGCATCAATAACGGTGTAGTGCCACGAATCAGTAAAGAACTCCTTAGTAGTGCAGGCAATAGTGACACCTCTCTCACGTTCCTCCTTCTGGCGGTCCATGTAGAAAGCGAAGGCGAATGAAGACTTGCCGAGGCGGTCAGCCTCTTGCTTCAGTTTCTCTATCTCTCTCTCGGAAACACCACTCAAGCTCGAACAGGAGGCGACCAGTAGTCGTAGACTTGCCAGAATCGACGTGACCGCAGATCACAATCGACATGTGGGTCTTTT
>NW_003204988.1:0-1591 GCF_000006405.1 Perkinsus marinus ATCC 50983
TTACATTGTATCCGCATTTGGTAATCTACATGGCACATCCTACATCGCAGAGTCCCTATCTTCTTATGTCGATCCATCAGGACCTCTATACACCTGCCAACTGACCCCTCCCCCCCAAATGATGCTATTGCTATTACTTCTCACTATTGCAGAATGGGCAATCAAAGGTAGTGTCCAACTTAGGCTTCGGCCTCGCTGCCTTCATAGCCTTCCTGAAGGAACAATAATCAACATCCTTCGACAACTGAACTGGTGCTGCCCTCTAGCCGACACCTCTCATAGTCCCCTACTGCTACTACCCCTTTCGTCTGCCCATCCTCGACTATCAATAAATAGAAGTAGATTAGGAAGCCAATCCTGACAGAACCCTCCTACCCCAATCCTACCACCACCACCACTGGACAACACAACAATTGTCTCCCTTCCCTCCAAGTGAGCTGCTAGGCATCATGCATCATCAGTAGTAGTAGCAGAATAGTAGTAGATGCATACAAGCACCATAGACAATGCTACACGGACTACACACTACTAAACTCCACTGGCTTCAATATGCTGACTGAACCTCCTCGTTGAATTATGACAATCATAATAATAAAAATAATAATGATAATATACCCGGAAAGCAACGAGGAGAGACACAAGAGGAATCGATCAAGATAGGTACTGCGATAGAAGACTTGTTTCTTCACTCAGATAAAGGAGTCCAGTTTGTTGGCGTGTTACGATAAGGAGACGTGCCGTCCTACCACAAATGTCATTGTATAGCATCCCAAAGCCTACAACAACAAGCCTACTATATCATTGCTGCCTCTCTCCATATCAAACACTTCAAAGCTGAGGGAGCCCTCAGTGCCACTAGAGGAGCTTCCTATCTCACTCGGAGACTGGACCGTGAGGGCACGACGATTTTCAGAGCGATACTTTCGGTCGATAACAAGATGAACCTGCCGAGACGAATCTCTGTTCAGCCACAGAAACACCCACAATCTGCTACATCATATAGATCGTTACCGTATTGGAACCATGCAGTATGAAGGAGCTCTGAGGGCGCCATCAGGACTACTCCCATACGGTCTGAGGAGGAACCCTCTCATCACAACTACACTGGCAGCAGCAGCAACAAGAGCTCTACCTGTATTTACAGCACAATCAGCGGTAAACGTTTGTCCCGAGTCCCATTGACTGGTGAATACCACCGAATAGACATGCCCTTCGGGTAGATATGAGGTGCTCATTCGTAACTGCACATGACCATTCCTTACGACCAAAGCCAGCATCACTACCACTACCTCTACAGGGCCAGTACCAGCAACCCTCCTCGGGTACAACGACTTCAGACGGATTGGCTCTCCTTCCCCTTGACGCGGTATGAACACTCGCATCTCACAAGCTGGTGTCATAGGCACTGTACACAGCAACAAGGGTGGTAAAGGAGTAGCAACAGCATCAGAGTGCCTAGCCTCTAGAGCCGAGACCAGCATACGGACGTCACAACGCTCGCCTGTCAATGACCGTGGAGATAGCACAGACGCAGTCTCCTACGTGTGACTCTATCCCCATCATTGCATAACCATTGGAGTCTTTGTATAGG
>NW_003212001.1:0-2034 GCF_000006405.1 Perkinsus marinus ATCC 50983
GTGACAATATAATGAGAATTCTAGCATATTTCGGAGAAGTCTTGTTGCTTTCTATACATTCCTGTGAGGGAAGTCCTGAGCTCAGTTGAGGAAAGCGAACTTTACATATTTCTCCAACTCCAAATTTCGAAGATATTTTCCTTGTGTTTAGGGATCTCCCATCAGAAGAGTTGCCGGATTTTTCATTGTTGCCTCCTGAGCCGGTCATTGAGGGAAATGAAAATAATCAATTTTGTAGTTTTTGTGGTTTCGATTGGAGACGAGAGATTCTTCATAACAAGTTCTTCAGCAGCAGTGACCGAGACCAGCAGTAGTTGGTATAAAAATTCTATTTCATTCCTTCATCACTTCATTATCAGGAGTACGAAGTTTCTATTGAAAGAGCATTCATCTCGGCGGCTTTGGGTTTCCATTGGTTACAGCTTGGTATGACGTGTTCGGGGAAGGGAACTTATGAGATCGATCGATAGTGTTGTCATCAATAGTGTTATCAATAGTGTTGTCATCAATAGTGTTATCAATAGTGTTGTCATCAATAGTGTTGCATAGTCGTTCTCGAGATCCTTCAATTTCGACAACACCTCGTCCTTCTCATGCAAGGCTCGCGTCAACTACAACCACACTTTCAATGCACATCGTGAAACGCTTCGCTCCTCCGCTGTATTCGAGACGCGACGATTCCGACATGAACACACGAATTCGGGTAGAAACCAACAGTAATTTCCCAAAATTTTCTCCCAGAATTTTCATATTGGCACCAACACATGTAGTTGAGGATGTGCATATTTTCCCCCAACATTAGATGTGCATTGGCGGAGCCTGCACATGTCTAGCACGTCGTATATACGGTATGCTCACTGGCCGGACTCGTTAGTCGTGTTGGGAGAGTTGTCGAGATCATCGTTCAACTCGGAGAGAAATCAAAACCTTAATCTTACTTTATTGATCATGCTGCTACGAGTAAGTATAGAGCAAAAACGGTCGGTCGGGCGACGACCAAAAATATGAGGATAACGGTATTCTCGAACATTCCAACTTTCTCCTTTTGTGCACCATCTTTTATTTGAGTTGATGTTTTTCCCCGTGTTACAACGCTCAAGAAGAAAAGATGAAGAGTGACGGTTTGGAGACTTCCGACCTGAAATGAATCAGATCTCGCATTAAACCATTCTCGGGTTGGGGCGTGGGCGCGAATCGTCCTGTGCGATAGCGTTTGCAGGCGCGCGCTTAGTTTTTGGGCGCGCGAGAATTCTTCTAGTGGTGATATCGTCAAATCTGGGAGGTGAAGACAAAACCGGTTAAGCTATGCTTCTGCTGCAGATCCAATAATGGGAAGGGGACATGGGAGTACTTTAGTTTGAATGTCCTTCAACGTGATGAGGAGTTTTCGGAGTTTTTCGCCCAATTTGCTAACGTTTTCCGTAGGGTAAAATTTGCGTGGTTGGTAATCCCTTCCTCAACAATAAACGATACGCTTGTGCTTCAGCGGACGGCCTTGGCCTCGTTGCAATCAATTATTCAGCTCCCGGAGTTTTTCACCCAATTTGTTAACGTTTTTTGTAGGGTAAAATTTGCGTGGTTGCTAATCCCTTCCTTTACAATGACCGATACCCCCGTACTTCAACGGTCGGCGATGGCCTCGTTGCAATCTGATATTCATTCGATGCAAAATAATATGAAGACTGACGATTTTCACGCACTCGCCAACTCCTACAACGCCACCCTGAGGAGCTGGGAAAAGGCCGCTGCGATGAGCTCAGCGATGAGTGGTGAAGAAGTTGTTGATGTTCAAAAGATGGTAAGAAAAAATTCACTGGGCATGCGTGTGAGATTTGGTCGATTCAGAACGCTCCGGATTTCCTGGTGAAAGCAGTAGTAGATTTGGAAGACTACATTCAAGAGAAATTCTCAAGTAATAGAGAAAATCTTCCGAGTGCGTGGTGAATATCTTTTGATGTGGTGACAGATAAATCTAAGATGTCTAAGATCAAAGCACAAGCGTTGAACAGCTGCGAGCACAGGTGGGCTGTTGTG
>NW_003202306.1:0-1081 GCF_000006405.1 Perkinsus marinus ATCC 50983
GATATCCCCAGATACACTTCTCGGACAAGACATGATGCGCTGTGATACTACAGCGGAAGATTACGCTCAGTACACAAATATGTGTCCCCGAGGAGGCATATATCAATGAGTGAACACGCTCCATCATATGAATGGAGCATGGCAGTGCTAGCTTCAGAGGATCTTCAGCTTCGCTATGGTCTCCCTAGGAAGATTCTCGTAAGGGTGAGAATCTTACGCTTTGTGTAAGGATTTGTACTGTTGACGTTCCATGTTTATGTATTAAGTTTTGATTGTATACCTTTTCCTGATACTTCACAGCCATGGCTGCTACTGGAGAGAAGACTCATATGTCCATCGTGATTTGCGGTCATGTCGATTCCGGCAAGTCGACCACCACCGGCCGTTTGTTGTTCGAGCTCGGCGGTGTCTCCGAGAGAGAGATGGAGAAGCTCAAGGCTGAGGCCGACCGTCTTGGCAAGTCCTCCTTCGCCTTCGCCTTCTATATGGATCGTCAGAAGGAGGAGCGTGAGCGTGGTGTCACCATCGCTTGCACTACCAAGGAGTTCTTCACTGAGACTTGGCACTACACTGTCATTGATGCCCCCGGCCATAGGGATTTCATCAAGAACATGATCACCGGTGCCTCTCAAGCTGATGTCGCCCTCCTCATGGTCCCCGCTGATGGTAACTTCGGTACCGCCATTGCCCGTGGTAACCACAAGGCTGGTGAGATCCAGGGTCAGACCCGTCAGCATGCCCGTCTTATCAACTTGTTGGGCGTTAAGCAGTTGGTTGTCGGTGTCAACAAGATGGATTCTGATGTCGCTGGTTACAAGGAAGCTCGTTACACTGAGATCCGTGATGAGATGAGAAATATGCTCGGTCGTGTGGGCTGGAAGAAGGACTTCGTTGAGAAGTGCGTCCCCATCCTTCCCATCTCTGGTTGGTGCGGTGATAACCTTATCAAGAAGTCTGACAAGATGGCTTGGTGGAAGGGTATGGATGTCCAGCGTACTGTCAAGGACACCGAGAAGATTCATGTCGAGACTTTGTACGATGCTCTCGAGAAGTTCGCTACTGTCCCTAAGCGTGTCGTCGA
>NW_003213445.1:0-1123 GCF_000006405.1 Perkinsus marinus ATCC 50983
CAAGCTTGTTGGGAACAGTATTTCCAACGCGTTATCAAGGCGCGTCATGCAATGGTCAGAGTGGCTGAAGTAAGGTGCCGCCAGACCGTGAAATATTTCACCTGAAATATTACTGAATTTTTCAGGAATTTTCTGAAAAATTTCAAATATTTCTCAATTTTTTTCCAAAACTGCCTATTGGGTGACATTCAATCATCTTTATCAGCTCCATGTATGACGGCAACAGTATGCGGGACCTTGAGAGCACAAGGATCATCATAATAGCGCATAGATCATATCACGATCATCGCAGTATGCATGTATTTTCTCAAGGGTTTCACAAAATCTGGGAATGTCGACTGGTAATTGACGGTGCAAATCTTTTATAGCGAGGGACTGCAAGACCGTGTTTAATCGAGACCCCTTTTACTTACCTACCTAAGGTAGGTAAGTAGAAGGGGTTTTCGAGTTCTTTACCGTTTAAAGGTAGGCTACCTTCAAACGGTAAAGAACTCGAGAACCTAAGATGAGATAGTCTCACTCAAGGATGAGAACCGATTAGTTTACTGAGTAAACTTTACTCAAGCCCCTCGGACTCGCCCTCAATTTTGGAACATTTATGATCTAACGTTAGTTTTTTTGAGCAAGGTGAGCAAGGGCGTCAGTTCGTTCCACTAACAAACGTCCTCAAGGACTCACTTGAGATTGCGGCGAGGCCCAATCAGTTTGCCTTATCCCGTCCCTAACTCGCGGAAATGCGGATAAGTACATCATAATTCTCCGCCGAAGTAGATAATCGCGTGCCACAAAACCCGTGAGCACGATCCCCGGTTAATGAAGTTCTAAAGCATTTTTCTCACTTTGTGTTTAACTTGATTTTGGAGAAAAATACGCACAACTTCTGTTCTTCGCTGTAAGTTTCCCAAACGTTGCTTAGTTCAGAACCAATACTGTAGCTCTGGCTTGATCTCATTTCGAGATTAGTCTCCTCACACTTGAGAGTCTGGAAGTCTCAAGTTGAGACTAAGAGACTTCTGAAACGTTCTTTGAGTTTTCAAGTTTGTGAGGTTAGAGTCTTAATCTTAAGATTCGCCAGATTGACGAATCTGAAGGGGTTGGCGATGCCAATCTTTATGGACTAGTG
>NW_003200085.1:0-2842 GCF_000006405.1 Perkinsus marinus ATCC 50983
ACACCAAAAACGATACTTGCCGAGCCAATGGCCAGTATCAGCTCGCAAACACAATTTTCGATAGTGTTTAAAGTCGACAAATCAACTAACGCCTATACCAAAGTTGGAGAGAGGATACACATGCTCAACTACGCGTGTTGATGAAGGGATAAAAAACCTTATCGATTCTCATACACCTCTACCCCAAGTCTTATGTGAATTTCTTCATAATATGGCTTTGGAAACTACTGAGCTTGGCTGAGAAAACCAAACATATATACTTCAACATTGATCGAAACAGCGAGCACAACTACGTCTGCCTACCTCCCAACTTCGCTTGAGTCGTATCCCAACCATTGACGAGCCACTTCCCTATACTCATCATTGCGAACAGGAGCACCTGCGATTCCACTGATGGAAGCGCAAAACGATTCTCGAGCATTTGGTAGATATTATCAGCACTCATGTGAATTTCCCAACTAACTCGTCCGTTGATTTGATTTGTTTGAACCAAGTGAACAAACGGCGACACCTTCCAGAAAACGATTATTTCCCAACTCTCCCAAAATTCCAATGTCAAATTGAGACGAACAATGGTGATGCAAAAGCCGCTAGCCCATCCACTACCAATACGCAGGCTCCACCTCTGATAATTCCGATTCGACTGAGATAGTGTTGGAGTTCATACGGGAGAAGCCGTGCAATAAGTCGCAAAACCATGCTGATACTGGCTGAGTTCAACTCGAGCTCAAAAATGATCATTGTGGAAAACCACGCACATGTTCAATCACATGCGTCGAGGATGAGGATATGAAAACTCTAAGAAAATTTGGAAGAAATTTCCATTAGTTTCCGAACTGGAGCGTAAACTTAAATAATTGGTAAAAAAACTCCTGAGTTCAGCTGTATATGGTTGAACCATATATTTCAACACTGACCAACCCAACGCTGTATGTCCACAGTGTAACTATCGCTCATGCAAGGACTAGTAAGTACTAGCCAAGTGTAATACTACATTAATTCAAATGAACGGCATATCAGCCGAATTCATATAGTATTCACAGAAATTTTTGTGATCGCAGATTCCGACCGGATCAATACCAACAGTCAACTTCAAAAGCTGCATTTTTCGCTACTAAAATAATCATCATAATTCCGATACCACTCCTTTCCAATTTAATCACCCACTAAGACGTTTCCCTGTCGGCTTCTCAGCGCCGCGCCCACGAGTACTTTCGGAACATCCGGCGCTTTCCAATGCCTTGCAGCTCTCAAAGATGCCACTCGCCGGAATCGAACTTGTCTCCAAAAAATCCTCCCACCAAACGGAGACAGCCTTTCATGTATGTACATTTTCTCCCCAATTACACGGAAACTGTTGATACCTATCTCAAGATCGATCACGTAAGTCACGCAGTTCACATCCAAATCGAACAGAACAATGCACAGCGTTTCCGCGCCCATCCCGATTCCGATGAGTAAAATTGAATCACAAATTTCAATATCTTTTCGAGCATTTCTCACCCATTCCGCGCCGACAAGCCTTCTCCTCACCCACATATCACCAGACAGATTCGCGCTCGCCATTTCGATCGATTTCAGCTCCTCCCCAACCGTCCAAACCACATGTAGTTTATCCCCTCTCTCGAAAGCCGTCCATGCACCAAGACCTTCCTCCAAACTCAGCGTCAGCGGCGGGCAAGCGACGTGCCCCCCCGGCCGATTCAACGTGATTATTGTTATCAACCCGCCCGATTCAGCTCCGCCCCCACAAAGAACATGCCTTGCAGCAATTCTAACTTGCCTGTGGAAAACGTTGAGCCCATCATGTAGGAGTTCAAACCCTCGAGGACTTCCTTTTTTCCATCGCATTAAACCAATTCGGTCAATACCGTAAAAATCACCAGTCAGCGGACACACTGTAGTACCGAACTCGGGAGCTTCCACTTCCACTCCTCCACTCACAACAGGAGACAATCCGAACGGTTCCATTCGGGCTTCATGTAGGGCCGTGCTGCTCATCAACATAACCAGCAAGCGACTCTGGTGATTCGGCGGAAAGATGGTATCACAAATTGGCTCCACGAAGAACTCAGTAACTGGTTCGAAGAATCTGCTGTACGCAAACACTTCACGTTCTTTCCCATCGACTTCTGCAGAAGCGCAAAAGTCAACCCCTCTGGCATACACCCAGATCTTGCTCAACAGCTCCAACGGTAAACCAGCTACTCCTGAGTGAGCACTCAGGGTCTTCAAAGCCAACAAGCCGTAACCCGTCTCTTTCCGATGACGGGAAGACATGAAAAACTCGCAAAACTGACCTATTCCGTATCCTGTGAGCTCAACCTAAAGATTCACCCATGTCTCCGAAAAACTACCTACGACAACCAAACGACCTACTTTGTATCTTGCGCGCTAAACCTCAAGATTCCTCATACCCATTTCCAACACAAAGCTCAAGAAGTGATATCAACCGCCAATAGAAACAACGTTGAAAAATCTGTACTGACTTTCCCCGAATGAAATTTATTAAATGAAAACGACGTGTGCCAATTACGACAGGCAACACTACAAATCTAAAAGCCCCGGGTTCTATTCCCCCCACGGGCCTTTCTCTTCTCATTTACTTATAGAGCCTGCGCGCCTTAAAGACGATATAGGTCTCCGACCAAGAGCCGCCGACGACACCGCTTTGCTCGAATGCAAACTTGACCAGTTAGGGCCGCGATATAGCGCAGGGTTAGCCGAGAGAGGCACACACCGCGGTAACACAGAGGAGAAGCCTTGATGAGAAGCTGACGTCAGGTAACTGAAGCCGCCAGGAATCGAACCAACGGCCTCCCGCATGACAACCAACAAGACT
>NW_003207303.1:0-3191 GCF_000006405.1 Perkinsus marinus ATCC 50983
ATTGGGTCATTGAATGAATGAAACTCAGAAACGCTACTACTACCATCAACTCGCTTGAGAACAATCTGTCATCATCGTAATCTGCTAAAACGCCTCAAAGTCGAATATACAATAAAAATGCATATTCTGGGGGGGGCATAAAGTACCCGTTGGGAGGCAGTGCCCGGGGCACCTTATCGCACGCGACAAACATCACTATATTCTTCGAGGCTGGTCACTATTCTTGCAAGATGCACGAATCTCCTGTCCCTATTCTGCACGCTTTTTGCCACTTGGCAGTGGATAGTATTACTATCATAGTAACATAGAAGCTCTTATTGTAGGTTTGCTGTAGCAATTATGGGGTCGGGAGAACGTCGTCATCCTTCCGGCGATTTGTTATATTATATTATTTTTGTCGTGGGTAGGTATGGGAGGAGAAAAATATAAAACTTGGGATCGTCTCGGGGAGGGGTACTTCCTACTTTGATAGTACGACAGTACGACAGTACTACCATCGTTTCTGTCGGGCTAATTCGTACTCGTATGGTGGTTGAGTATCCGTAGTATGCAAACTGCCGGGACTCGACTCCAGCTCCCATGGTGGTTGTGTTGGATCAGGTCCTCGGGCATCAGGCCGTCCACTGGAATCGACCTAACCATTATACTAGGTCATTGAGTCCCAGTATAACGGGTTTCTGGTAGATTTCTGGTGTTTTTATCATCCTATATTTATATAGAGCTAATCGTGGTCATCTGTCTTCAAGACCGTTCGGGATACATTTTACGTACCCCTCGTCACTGACACGTCTTCACTGAACCTATTGTGGGAGTTTATCTCACCGACTATTGTTGCGTTGTCAGTCGATTGCGGTCGATTCTGGATTTTGCGGGTCGAATGTTTGCTTTATCTCAAGAAGATGTTCGCTTTATCTCTCTCTAGAAGAGGCTAAGCATCGAACTTAGGCTGTACTACGTGCCACTTGAACTGAGAGATCTCGTGCAGCTTTCTTTGCACACCGTTTTATGGGACGTAGTGGTGGACCGCCGGGTCGCACGCCCGGCAAATTAGGGGCAGAGAAGCGCAACAGGCCGATCAATCGCCTCCCCTTGAGGTTATTTTCGCGTTTTTTCATTCGCAGGCGTAACGCGAAGGTTGATGAAAGCTCCGTGGATAAGAAGCCTCTATAAGTGGAGACGCAACTGAAAATCCCGGGGACAAGATGAGCACGAAATGTGAAGAAATCCCACTTCACCAGCATGCGATTTAGCACTGGCAAAAATCATTCTTTCAGAGAAACTACAACTGGCTCTCGCAATTCATCTCATTGCATCGTTTTCGTATCTCATGCGGAATGATGAGTGGAATTCGGCTCTCAGTACTCCAGCGCTATGTAGCATATGAATGGGAAGCCTGCCGTGAGCTCCCTTGAAGGAACTTCGTTCATAGGCTTTCTGTCTGTACTCCTCACCGAAAACTTCCATGCTTGGTACCTTCACGACCCCCAGCTTGCTCTGCTCAGTTCGGTCCTTTTGCTGTCGCTTATTATGACGTGACTGGACCCTATGAGGTGTCTCGAAGCTCAACCGACTCCTCTCAACAGAAGCTGTATTGCTTTACTCCATGCTGCCACGCCAGCAGACTTTTCAAGGCTATGGTGAGTCATGATAAAACAGGCTATTCTGGAGCGAGACTGTTGAGGCAGATAATTACTGAAGGAGGTCCGATTCGGCTACTTGTTGTTGATCAAGGACTCTCAGTGCCGGAAGTTTTATCACTGGGTAAGGCGTTGGCTTTCCTTGTTGTTTCTACTCCTCCACGTGGAGAGAAACTACGAGCATGGGGTGAGCGTCCGCATCGGGATGTGTGATGATTCACTGTTGAGGGGAGCTCTGTGGGACATTTCTAATAAGACGAAGTCGCTGCCTTCGGAGGAGGAGTCTGTTCAGCTCCTATATCGGGCTATCTGGGTATGTAATAACACACCTTTCATTAGTGAAAGCCCACCCACTCCTACACTCATCTGCCGATCGCATGGTCGTAAAATTGATGACTCTTCAGCGATGAGTGAAGCCGAATCTATTAAGAAGGCGGTGTTTGATGGGTTGGAACCACCCTCGTGGTGGGATGAAGTTACTGCCAATGACCACTTTGATAAGGTTACCGAAGGTAGACTCGTAGCTTTGCGAAAGCTTGCCGATATTCGGTGGATTCGTAGACGAGAGACTCGTGAGAGGCTTGTATCGCGGACAAAGAGGCAATGCCTGCGGGTAGGGTTCTCGTTAAGAGCCCTCGTGCCTTCCGTTGGAGGCCAACTCCAGGTCCTTATGGTAAACTCAACACCGGTTGGGAGGAAGTTGAGATTGTTGATAAACCGAACGACAGCATCCGAAAGGTGAGATTGATGTCTAATGGTAAGATTGTGAACGAAAGTGTTTTCAATTTGAGGTCTGCGCCGGCCGGGAGTGTGCCAGTTTCGGCATGAAGTGAAGAATCGCAAGGGCAGCAAGATAATGATACCTGATTTTATATGATTGTGTTATTGTCGTCTTGCGTCTTGTTTACGCTGTCTCTTAGCGCTAGTTGTATGACGTATTAGTCATTACTGTATTGGAGGAGCTGTGATTTACTACATTCGCTTACTATCGTACTTCGACAGTGCGATTGTTGGGTGTTTTGTTTACTCAATGAAACCTGCAAAGCGAGAGACCTTTTTATCCAGGAGATCTTCCGTCATAGGGCTGACACTCCCGCTTGTGCTCATAGTGTTAACATTTCAAATCTCAATTTTGATTTTCTCTTTATTAGCGACTTTTTTGATTCCGCCCTTAAATCTTCCCTCCGTGTTCCTTTCAGACGCTTCTCTCGCTTCATTATTCTCTTCCTTATCCATTTCGTGACACCTCTCACCTTCACCTTTTTTGACGCTCTGTAAGATGTACTACATCCGATGTAGGGCTTCAGATTGTTCAGGTCGAACCCACATTCGTCTGCCACTTGCACCCTTCAGAGTTAGTGCCGGCTTCCACCCTAATCAACCCGCCCGACGTCGTCGTGTTCGGGGATCGATATATTTTGTTTATTAGACTAGCTCTATAGCGAAGTACTCTAGCCAAGGAAGCTACCCTCGCCCAGGGTCCCTCCCACTTTCGTTGGATGTTTCCATGCCAACTTATACGGCCTTGGGACCGGCTTGCAACAACCATAGGGG
>NW_003199705.1:0-6287 GCF_000006405.1 Perkinsus marinus ATCC 50983
ATAAGGAAGATGCAGACCAGGTGCGGTCGGTGTTCGACCGGGCGGTTACACTGAAGTGAGTGCAGCTTCTTATTAGTTTCCGGAGTTTCCGAGTTTCAGGTTGAAGCCAGCGAAAATGAAGTTCTTCTTCAAACGTTGGGTTAACTTCGAGCAGTCCTATGGCGATGTAGATCATCTCGATTTGGTGAAGGATAAAGCTCGAGAGTGAGTTGATCGGGTCGTCGTCTTCTCGGAGATTGATTGTGATGGCATCTCGAATCGAATTGAAATCGAATCTAAGAAATTAGATGGTTACTTTCCGCTCGGGTTGATTTTAAACCTGTTGTAGGTACGTTATGGCTCTCGAGAAAAGCCGCCGAGCTGATGATATTGGGGAGGAAGGGGAAGAATGAGTTACTGACTTTCGCCTCACTTAGCCTTATCACGTAAAACTACCACTACCAACGTACGTTATCTATTCTGTTTCTACTCGTCTATGTGTTTTTTGAGTTCCGATAGCGCTGTATTGGAGTGCGTCAGCGGAATGATGTGATATGTTTCCGCGAGGGAATTGTAGTTTAGATTTTCTTACTAGTAGATTTCGAGGGAGCGGGTCTCAGTGCTGCTGATGCTCTTTTGTTGGAAACAAATCGTGCAGATCCTCCTTCTCCTGCAATAATCACCGCCGCGATATGGGTTTGATGAAATAGCTCAACAGGGGTTGTTGACAAGAGACTTCAAACTTCCGCAAATCCAAGAATATCACGAAATGATCGGAAGACCTTGTGTATGATGACACTATATATGACGATTGCTGTATTGCTCGCATTGCTTATATATTTATGCCATCATCGCTGGGCATGATATCCTCAAGAGTATTTGAAACCGTCGACCCTAATTATTAGGGCCTGATTATTAATTGGCGACATAACATGACGATATTCAGGGCCGCTAACCTTCTTGGAAGAGAAGAGGGATGTGAGGCTTCCTCTGATGTATTCAACACGCCACAACTTTATCCCTTATAGGTGTACCAAGCTGGCCATTTCGTACCCATCGATCGACCAACCAAAAGTGCCTCAATTCATGATCAACGATTTCATCGATGGTACTCTCGGACCATTGCCTAGGAGAGCCGTTATGAGCGGAGGCAGTGCGGAGCTCTGACTGATAGTCCTCAACCCCCGAGGCGGTGTGTTTCGGCTAACAACCGCAACTGAGGTCCATCTGTGTGTAGTACACACTGTGTACCAAGTAACTATCCTATATCGGCAATGAGAAACCCTTCTTATAATGTCTTAGATGTTATCAGATAGGCGCAACCCATGATTTTTTTTTCGAGGATTGCTATAGCTTTTCTTTTCATCTAAGTATTTTTAAAAGCCACATTTTGCGAAATTTTCTTTCTCATTTTTTCTCTATCATCTCACACTTGAGGCTCGAAATGTGTTGAATTCGAAGTAATAATGCAGCAGAACGTCTGCTGCATCCTCAATCATGAGCCCTCGTTGGCTTCATGATTTCATTTCCGAGTCTTTTCACACCACAAGCTCTCAAACGACCTGCCTTTTCTAACAGGATGTCAGGAAAAGCGTTGGGGGAACTCGCTGTCTCTCTCCAGGAGAGTTTCCTGGATTACCTCAGCGACGCGGAAACTGCGAGGTCCGCGAAGTAGACGTCCTCATCATGACTCATCATGAGTCACTCATGAGGATGACATAACTGTAGCTTACTATCATGTCGTCCGGAGTCTCCTAGCGGCAGAGAGTGGCTACTCTCAGTTGTGAGGATTTTCAAGCCGTAGCAATTTGCTACAGGCAAGTATATCGGACCCCTCGAAGCAAGGCGTTAATGCTGATATATTGGTGGGTATATCCGACTTTCTGAGAGTTAGCAAGCTTCTCGCCTTCACGGTGGCAGATGTGACGCTAGTGAACTAGGTTTATCCATCAGGAGTAGCTGCGAGAGCAGCGATATTCATTGCGTGATCGATGACTCTCCAGCTTGGCCAAGAGTAGCACGATCGCGATCGGCTGTTGCAGCAACAGCAACAGTGTAACACTGTCAGTGTTGCTGCCGCGTACCAAGGGATCCCGTTCCCCCGACTTTTCACTGACTAGTGGAATGGGCAGAGGAGAGGCCAACAGACGGAAGAGTGATCCCACTCGACCGGAAGGTGCTCACGGATCGGGTCATGACAGTGATCGGAAGGATACTAAGTGGTAGAGTACCGACTACTACCGGTACTACCGAGTAATAATCGAATATCCACGCATAGCCTGAGTTGTTACGGCTTAGCCGTACCGGCGCACAATTGCTCCTCGAGTCGAGAACCTTGACCAATGCGTGGATGAAGGCAAAGTCGCAGAGATGGGTCGGTGGAAGTCGATGAGAACTCGGACAGCGAAGTGAATCACCCTGAGTGATTTGACTTGCACTATGTTCGAGAGGCCAGAACCTACATGTGACTTACCGATGGAGCCACTAATTACTTTTTCGGCATCAGAGAGGCTGGTGGGCAGGCCTGAACCTGCGGAGCGACCAGAGGGGTTATCCAAGAAGAAGCAGAGATCCGCGAGCCCATTCGGCCATGCAAGAATGAAGTGGGGTAGTGACTAACCTACTTATACTGGTCATATTTCTCCATTAATCATGAAGTTTTTGGATCATTTCTTAGAGAAATTGGACCGTTTTGTTGCGTTGCTTGAGAAAGTTGCACGGTTCTGGGTGATGATTTTCTCGTTCGCCTTCAGATATCAGTAACGGTTCCGAATATTACAGTTTCATCCAAGTATATAATAGCTGATCGTTATATCTATGCTCTGCTGAAGTTTCAGCTCAAAACTATCTTCGTTAACGAGAAACACAGATTTTTCGATTCTCAGGTTACAGAGAAACGTCAAGTCTCGAATACCCCTCTCCCGCTCTCCTGACAGAAGACTCCTCGGCAAAGGCGGCTCCAGTAAGGAATCCCGATGAGTTTTACCTCTGGTTTAATTAGAGATCTTAAGTTAGGTTGGAGACTTCTCGCTGGATCGTATACCGATTAAGTATACCCCTCGACTCACTCCTAACCGACTTGCTAGACGCCGAGATCAGGGTGAGTCACAGTGTAACTTAAGACTCTCAAGTTATGCACAGTTGACTTACACAGCTATACAATAGCAGCTATACAATAGCTATTGAATACCTAGACAATCCACTGTCCACCAAGGTTAAACTTGGCTCAGTCGTTCAACATGAGTGATATATATTCTACTGCCGTCTTATTTGGTTATTAATCGCAACTACGGACGGTTCGCGCTCGACGGCAGCTCTGTGGCCCACATTGAGATAGGATATCGTCGATTCATCAGTCTAACTCTCTTGTATAATCTTCTCGGTTTTTTTGAACTCAGCTCCTCGGTAAGGTTCTTCTGTATGTCGGAGATCAATATTACGTATGTAATTGAATTGGTTATGAGCATGTCGTGGATGCGATGGATTAGTCAGGCCGTGCTGCATCCCTCAGAGCTCCGCGTTATGAATATGGCGTAGGTGTGTACGCTGCTGACCGAAGGATTCGATGCAAATTTGAGATTTCTCTGCTAACAATCTTACGAGTCCTAGGCCGTTGGAGATTCGTCCTCCAGAAACGTTTCGGCATCCCTGTTGGTTCCCCCCTGCAGTATCAGTTGGGAGAATTTTCCCCGAGAAAAAAGGAATGTGAGGCTTCTTCCAGTAGGATAATATCCTAGGATATATTCAACATGCCACAACACCACCCCTATAGGTATACCAAGCTGGCCATTTCGAGTGCAACGTCATCATGATTGTGAAGCATTGATTGAGGATGCGGTAGACATTCTGCCGCATTCTCAATGAGGGCCCTTCATCGAACCAAGTTCGCAGGGGTGCCTCAAGGGCCTTAGACTATGGCATCATATTATTACTTTGAATTCAACAAATTACAGGTCTCGTACGTGAAATGATGGGGAAAATGGATGAGAAGTAGTTTTCCGTGAAATGTAGCCTTTGAAAATAATTACATGTAAAGAGAGACGAGAGATACTATCTCTGAGATATTTCTTCTTGAAAAAATTCGCGAGTTCCGCCGATCTAGAAACGTCAAAGACATCGACTTAGCTGTATAAGAAGGGTTTCTCACAGCCGATATAGGATAGTTACTTGGTACACACAGATGGACCAGTACTCAAGTGCGCGTGAAACCCGAACAATGTTCGGCGAACATACTGCCGTGGCAGTTGAGGACTATTAGTTTGCTACAGCTCAGGGCTGCCTTCGCTCATCACGGCTCTACTAGAAGATCGTCCGAGAGTACCATCGAGAAAGTCGCTGATCATGAGATGAGCTGCTTCTGGTTGATCGATGGGTACGAAATGTCCAGCTCGGTATATCTATGTGGGAAATGCTCTGGCATGTGAAATACATCCTACTTGGAAGAAGCCGAACATTCCCTTTTTTTTCCAACTGATGCTGCGGAGTAAACCAATAGATGTACCATCGTCATCCTAAAAAGACAGATCTCTCTAACAACAAGGAACCGAAAGATGGAGAGCTAAGAGATATGCAGCGGATACTTCAGTGAGCAGTGTACATGCCTACCTCATATTCATAACGGGGAGCTTCGAGAAATGCATCACGCCCTGGCCAATCCATCGCATCCGCCACATGCTCATAACCAATCCAGTTACATATGTAATCTTGATCTCCGGCATACAAAAGAACCTTACTGAGGAGCTCAGTCGAAATCAAATGAACCTCCACAAAGTAGAAACTACTCAATGGAGTAAGCTTTTCCGACAGGGAAGAGTAACCTTTCAGGAATATTACAATATTACAATAGCTCCGATGCACGAGTTGGACTAACTCAATCCCGGCAACCAAGCGACGGCCAAGCGCAATAGTCTATGTCTAACTTGAGACTTGAGTTCCACTGTAACTCACCTTGATCTCAGCGTCTAACAAGTCGGGCAGAAGTGTGTCAAAGGGTGCTAGGCGGTCCATTGAGAACTTCCCAACCTAATTTGAGATCTCCAATTGAATCAGGAGCAAGACTCAGAGAAGTCTCTCACGTATAACGAGCAATCTTTGAATTTCTTGTCGACTCCGAGTTTCTTTTGTATGTCTTTCCTGTTGAGATAAATCTCATACTGAAGAAAGATACATGGAATCTCAGCTTATATGAATTCAGCAACGCCGAAAGAGCTGTGCCCCAGGCCATACGACTAGTAACCCACCGGTTCACGTCCATGTGAAAGGGTTCTTTTTTTCCTCATATCATATCTGAGATGCGGCGGGATGGTCACGACCGAGCCAGCATTATCCGAGTATTTGTATTATAATTTGCTCAAGTTATGACGTACATATCGACATTAACTGCAGTGGAAGCGTCAATGCGGCAGGTTGCAGCATCGTCGCAAATCGGATCTGTAAAAGACATAGGAGTATGTTCCCCTTCCCATGCATATAGATCGAATGAATATGGGTTTCGAGGAATGCAATGAGTATGTAACTACTAGCCAACCCTCTCAAAAAGGACCTGAGACGTTTCTGGTCTTCAAGCAGCGAGGTATACTTGTCACGCACTCATGAACGGCTCTACTCATCTTCACATACCTACCGAAAATTATCCACGACGAACTGTGTATTAATGTCGTACTCATAGTACGTTACGACGCGTGGAGCAGTACAGCTGTGAAAGGCCATCGCTGGGTAGTCGAGGACTCTGGGAGAAGTAGAATGATCTCATGACGTCCCCATTGCAGAAGCATACTGGATTGCGGCATTCATCCATCCATTCCCGATTGCCAGTCCACGAAGGTTGATATGAGGCTCGATCCCTTTAGTGTTCTCACGCCATATTTTATGAGCTATGGCAGGTATGTAGTGACCTGAGTAGTTAGGATGATATTCCGGTAATCTGTCACGGTTACCAGCATATGACTCCCCGGTGATGTAGAAATCTTTGCCTCCATACTGGGTATATTCAGCGAAGAATTCCTGTAGGGCCATGTACCTTCCAACGTAGTTTTGCATACATATTAATGACTCCATATCATTGATACGATAAGCATCTATCTAAGTCCTACAAGTCGTCGGCAGCCTCAAATGAGCCGTTGTTTACGAACGGCCCGACCGAGAATCCTGTTCCTGCAGTTGGTCGACATAAAGAAGTTGGCTCGTGTGTTCCAAGAGTATCTGACAGTCAACCTATTCTCATCAGAAAGTCAGTGAGAGTGCTCCTCACGGGTTAGTTTTGGTGTCATTTCCATATTCATTTACCCTGCAAGGTCCGTTTTCTGTGA
>NW_003202609.1:0-1874 GCF_000006405.1 Perkinsus marinus ATCC 50983
TCATCATCATGGTAGGTCATCATTGATGACTTACCATTCTCCTGAGGCGATCGTTTTATCAGTTTATTCCCTATAATAGTAGTACTAGGACAGTATCTCACAGTATACCCTCCCATACCACTCCTCTCCGAATAATCACTGCTATAATATCCCATAGATGATGCTGGGGAGTAATACACTCCACCTCTTGGCAACATCTCATCATTACAGCAAAGAGTAGTAAGCCTATTAGTGCACATGTAGTAGTGATATAATAGTATTATTACGTATATGTTTATTATCATTACAGAAGTAAAGAAACTGCCATAGATGCGATCCAGAATCATCATTAGGAGCTGGAAGAAGGCTCAAGTCATCAACCTATTGTCATCACATATGCGTAGTTATTACTTGTAATACCAATTCATAGACATCGGTATCTATGAAGCTAAGATAACTCTGTACTGCACTCCATAGCTCAGCTACTAAACCTGGTTGTGCTAGGTCATCTAATGATGTATTGATTCACTTCACCTAATAATCATCACCCATATGCTTCTTATGCTATTATTATTGATTATTAGTATTATTACTGACTTCAACTTCACCAGGATCCTCCTTCTTAACAAAATGATCAGGACTTAGAGTATTGAATTGATAATCAGGGAATGTATCATTTAATGCCCCTATTAATATAACCAATAATTGTCTTGAATGTTGGGCTACTGCTGATAATGGTCCTGATGGTTTGAGTAAGTGTGGTGAGGTCCTTATCTCATTATTCTTTTCGATTGGTAATAGTTTATTATCATCATTACTACTATTAGTAGCAAATAGTTCAACTCTACAATCTAGACGTAGCCAGATCTAGGGTGTTGATACGGGCAGATATCTGACGTATCAATACTCAGATCAATACGTATCTAAATAATGTATTCCCAATAGTACAGAGTAGGAAGGTGATATTGATGATAAGTAATCCCATATATACTCAACATCAACAATAGCACAATGTTCCGAGGGAATTGATGTAATTCTTCCGACTCCTCAACGTCGACGTCTGCCTCGGAAGTGCCTCCCCTACCACACTAGCCAACTCAGATCGGTCGTCGATCGGTGACTGAGGGGCGTCACTCATACGAAGATGATATCAAGAACCCCTTGAAGGGATGTGCGTGCTAATCATCCGACGAGGGAGATCAATCATGCAATCGACCGGAGCGCGGAGTAATATATCTTGCACTCTCGATCATTCACAGCATCTTTGATGATTAGTTGATATTTGCGCTCGCCCGATAAATGGAAGTGTCCTTAGATCGAGCGCTTGTAGGAGCGTTGAAGCGTTCCTGGAGCGCATCTATTGAGCACAATTTGAGTTCGAAGTTGTTGTTGTTGTTGAGCACGAGGGGTAGACTTGTTACATCGCTACCGCGGGTATCACCCTTCAGAGAAGCCTTTACCACTATTGGGTAAGAATAATACATTATCGTTCGAATCATCTACACCGGTGATATCATACATTGCTATCATATTGTGGAGAGTTCATCACCCTAGGTATAGAGACATTTAATCAGGGGGGATTACTGGGATCTAGGATACTGCAAGGACCATGCTATATAGTGTGGTTATACATTATATCTGATGACACATCTATCTCTTAGAAGTATGTCATTATTATCAATGCTACGCTATCCATCATCCACTCCTCTCATCAGCTTAATATACTCTCCAACCTGCACTTTGCCTCTATCGAGTGAGTTGAATCGGGAAAGGATATTCTCGATAGTGTAGGTATATTAGGTAGCATTGCTAGACGTAGCTTCGCTTCAACTCAACAAGAACATAAGCGTAATATGTCGAATAATATTATGCCCAATAAGGTGGAATGGAAGCTT
>NW_003215156.1:0-2478 GCF_000006405.1 Perkinsus marinus ATCC 50983
AAACGCCACACTAGAAGTGACCATGCTGTAGATGCTGCCTTATGGGATCTGTTGAGAACACACCCAAAGGTTGAATGTGTTCTCATCAAATTATGGGAATTTCTCGTAGAGTTATCAGAGCCGGCAGTTGTAGTTAATGATGCTGTGAATCTCTGGTACACGCGTACTATCTGCCGTTCACACTGTGTAGCACGCCTTGTATTTACACTATATTGGAGGAAACGCGTGGCTTCTGTGCAGATACCGATGCTTCTTCCACCGACTACCATGCTAGAGAGAGTAGCAGTGTTGAACGTGTAGGTTAGTGGATTTCGACTCGTTTTACGTGAAGTGGCGTCGTAATACTCGGTGAAAAACGGGATATTCGTGGTGATATGTTTTTCGATAGTGTTTCTCATATCACTGGGGTGAAACTCCATTGTTTTCAGAAGGAGTATATGAATCGAGTTGCTCAACAGCGTGCACTGGTCTCTCTAAAGCCGCAGTACTGCCTCGATGACTTCGACTTGGGGGATATTGTGGGGACTGGTGACAGCTTCATAGTGATGCGCATTCACGACGGGCTGTAGTACAGGTCATTTTGGTCGAGTTCGGGTCGTGAAAATAAAGGGTGCCGAAGATCGAACGCCTTTCGCGTTGAAGATTCTTTACAAGTCGGAAGTTATACGCTTAAAACAAGTGGGTATTCCAGGTTTGTGACAGGAGTTGCTGTTTTAACGCAGGTTGGACATGTGCGGGCGGAAAGGGAAATTCTGCAGAGACTCAGTCATCCGTTTATTGTCAATCTGTGGGCACTGCCTTACGGTGGCGCGCGCGAGAATTTTTCAGCTTCACCACATTTCGTGATGAAATAAGATTGTTTATGCTGATGGGGTACGTGAATGGTGGCGAACTGTTCTCGCTAATTCGGAAAGGCGAACGTTTACTCAATGAGGATGCTAGATTCTATGCAGCTGAGATAGTGCTGGCCTTCGAATACTTGCACAGTAGGCTTGGTGGCAAGGGCGAGGTTGTACTGCGTTGATCATCGGATATGAAAAACACTAGTGAAAAATATATTTTACGGCTATTGCATGTCGCGAATATCGCGTTTTTCACAGAGTATTACGTCACTTCACGTGAAACGGGTGAAACTCCATTATATTTGAACTTGAATTCACCAGCTGATTTTGATGTTCATATGTGCTTGAGGTCATTTTTACTGCTATCCAAGTCGCGTTTTGGGATGGATCACGTTTCAGGTTTGGACATAGTATACCGCGATTTGAAACCTGAGAATCTTCTTATAGACTTTGAAGGTAAGAAATTGTGAACTCATCGAGATCATCATTATCAGGACATATCAAAATTGCCGATTTTGGTTTCGCGAAAGTGGTTACTGATCGAACATGGACTCTGTGCGGTACACCGGAGTATATGGCACCGGAGACCATCCAGTATCAAGGTATCGCTGCTGTTGTTGCTCTCGGCTCATTGATTCGCGATGGGTTGTATTAGCGCTCACCGCATTCAGTGTTTGTCATACGTTTGGTTTCCTCAACCGAGCTTGTAAATTTTCTCACTATAGTATGAAAAATTCACACGACTCTGGGTAAAAGTGTATCAAAAATCAACGATAATTTCTCAGAATTTCCATATTCCTAGCAGCACGTGTAGCTGACCATGTGCATATATTCCCACACTGACCGCACTACGAAGATTCTTTTATCAGTGCTGGTATCCTAGTGATAGTACTATACCAGTAGTACTGTAGTTGACACACTGTGTAGCACAGAAATACACCTATATTGATACAGTGTTAATGTAGTTTCACCCTAGTGATATGAAAAACATTAGTAAAAAATATATACTTCACGACTACTGCGTATCGTGAATGTCGCGTTTTTCACAGAGAACTACGCCGCTTCACGTAAAACGGGTGAAACTCCAATATTGATCTTAGCATTAATAGTACTGGTGCTTGATAGCAGTAGCGAATGTAATGCAAATCAATAATGTGCTTATAGTACCAAGAATACTTTTAATGATAACATTAATATCGCTAGTGTGATACACAATGGTATCATCGTTGTTATCGCTTTTGAGCATTTGATCGTCATCGGTTGTATTAGCGCACACCGCACTATGAAGATTCTTTCGGCAGGGCATGGTAAAGCTGTGGATTGGTGGGCATTGGGAGTTCTTATTTTTGAGATGATCGCCGGGTATGTGCCTTTTAATGATAACAATCCACTTGGAATATACCGAAAGGTAGGTCGTGGGATTCGAACCTGGGTGGATTGCGGTAATCCTCTCTCATCAGGTTTTAATAGGTCGAGTAGAGTTCCCCAGGCATTTCGATAGCAAAGCTAAAGACTTGGTGAAACACCTGCTAGTCCGGGATAGACTCAAGAGATACGGTTGCCTGAGGGACGGGGTTGAGGACATCAAAAACCATAAATGGTAAGTATGGTTCGGGTGGGACTATTGGCCGATCGT
>NW_003205207.1:0-1285 GCF_000006405.1 Perkinsus marinus ATCC 50983
CCAGATATGTACCTTGTGAACTACAACCTAGTATCACGTCGATGTCGTAGAGGAACTAGCGACTGCCGAACGGTCTCCGTGGGCATCCACAACCCTAGCCGGCGAAAACATGAGCAACTCTTCCTCTAAGCCTGGACCAACACGTGACGTCTGAATAGAGTGGATGAGATAAGGGACAGAGGACCAGATGTGAGTACCTCAGAAGCCTTAAGAAGAGCACTAGGTTCAGCTGCAGGAGAGATGTCGTCCCACACTGACGTCGTCCCAACCGTTGGTGGAACTGATGGCTACAGCATATAGAAAAACAAGAGGAGTTCACAGATGTATCGCTCACCCGTCCCGGGTTGCCGATCCAGTATACTATGTGGAGTACGGCTATCACCAGCATCGCCTTTGGCAGTGCAGCTTGGTAGGGTCTCAAGAACACACTCCCAATGGTGACACACCACCATATGCTCAGGGAAGTCTCGAACGCTGCCGATCCACTTGCATGGAATGTTGAGCACTTCATCCACTCTGAGGAGGATTACTCCCGAAACGGTCCACCTCCGTATTTTACTTATTGCAGCTTATTCGTATCTTACGATAGACTCTTAGCAACACTGCTATGGGACCTCCAACAGACTCATTAAAGGGGAAAACCTGACCGTAAGTTCACCAATGCCTGTAATGCAGTCCCCCCTCTTTCCTAGACCCTCGATATGAGAATCCGGTTGGCCTACATCGATCCCTTTCCTAAGGGGACAGCCACAAGATGGACAAGGTAGAGTCTTGAGCTTAGGCTCCTGCTCCACATTGGCACGTCGCCATCCCTCGAAGCATCTGCCCGTCAAGCGAATACCACACCATCACCAACTTCATCATACCCCTACCTTGCACACGTTACGTGCGTACACGCTGAAGCTATCGTAGGATCAGGTGTAGGCGAAGCCAGGGCGCCACAAATGGAACATAAGTATCTTTGCGCACAGCGAAGATTCCAACACCATGCATCATCATCGTCGTCGAAGCGTAGTCCTACTGTGCAATGCAAGGATGATCAACTTCATCTACGAGTTGGTCTCGAGTTATTGCCAGATGCTTTCCCGTACTCGCTGGGAGCGTCTGTGCGATCTACAACATATGGCCCCGATGAGTAGCATTATTATGATCATCATCGTCAGCACCTCCAGCGCTCTCATCCGGAGACCAGGCAAGTCTATTGGCTTGGGTGAAGTTGATATCGGTGTGGTATTGATACCAGAAACTACACTCTCCTTACTGCATCTACGTCCGTTTCCTCTAC
>NW_003215178.1:0-1191 GCF_000006405.1 Perkinsus marinus ATCC 50983
TTGGTTTTACCTGCTTCGAACATACCCGACCAATATTGGCAGAAACCCTGCAGCATTCGACGCGTTACTTGACGGGTAGCGTATGGACCGATGCGATGGTCAAGTAAAGTGTATATCCTTGAAATCGGGCACTTGATCAGATCTCTAAGTTGATCTAGAATCGCCAGAATGAATCTGTACCATCCTAAGACCTGATGAGTAACTCACTAGTAGTAAGAGCCTAGGAGGGCTTGAAATCCCGTGACTCAGAGGAATGGGAGAGGGTGGACGAGGTGGTCATTACTGAGGTGCAAGTAGCACGCTGCAGTTGACCATCTTGTCCACTAGGAGGAGGAGGTTCGCCTAGGTGGTGTCCTCCAGTGCCTGGAGTCCAGTCGACACCTCTTTTGGGCGACCTCCGCATCCTACATCCTGTCCTCGTCCCCTTCCTCGGTCACGTGAGCTGCTTCCGTTAGCCTGAGTCAGCTCCACCTGTGAGCTCCACTCCTATCTGGTTCGTCATTTGTGAGTTTACTGAGCGAACCCAAAACTCATAGCGATCAAGTCATCAGAAACAGGTAACAAGTAATAAGAACAGGTGTCTCAGTCTCGGCTGAAACCTTTCTTCTCCTACCAGTCGAACTGCACATCTATTGCAGATGCGCGTGCGGCTGCCATCTGCTCCCCTACGGCCACCTCAGTCTCTGCATCCTGTGCAGGGAGGTCTGAGAGGACCAGATCGGCTTAATATGAGTATGGCCTGACATGAGTTAAGCGAACTTGAGTGCTCTCAGGGTTCGCTGTGTGTGATCCCTCATGTGAACCTTCTCTACGACCGACGTGTCCTTCCACCGCCCGTACTCGGCTATCACGGGCAAAGGCACCCCTGCATCAGCAAGTAGACCCACCGTGGGCCACCCACGCCAGTCCTCCGCATACTATGAGAGGTTTTTCTGTCCACCTCGACCTCCGGGTTCACATTCTGGAAGACAGCACTCACCAAAAATTTCATGTCGGTTGACAGTTGGTTATATGTCGAGCCGAAGACCGTAGGACTGTGATGTCTCTGCGGTCCCTTCTGCACTAGCCGGTAAAGTTGGTGCATGGCGCAGAGTTCACCCGAACAGATGTCGTGACAACCGATACCTTACGAACAGCCGAGGACGACGAGTCGTCGTCGTCGACGACGCTCCGTACCAGCTTGGTGGGTTT
>NW_003216089.1:0-1031 GCF_000006405.1 Perkinsus marinus ATCC 50983
CCATTACAAGACAGAATTGCCCTGTATTGTTATTTCTTGTCACTACCTCCCTGTATCAGGATTGGGTAATTTGCGCGCCTGCTGCCTTCCTTAGATGTGGTAGCCGTTTCTCAGGCTCCCTCTCCGGAATCGAACCCTAATTCCCCGTTACCCGTCAACGCCACGGTAGGCCAATACCCTACCGTCCATAGCTGATAGGTCAGAAACTTGAATGGTCCATCGCCGGACAAGCCGTGCGATTCGCCGGGTTATTATGAATCACCAACAAGGACTAGGCGGAGCCTAGGTTGGTTCTGTATCTAATAAACGCAGCCCTTCCGAAGTCGGGCCTTGACGCATGTATTAGCTCTAGAATTACTACGGTTATCCAAATAGTAATCGATCACCAAATAAACTATAACTGTTTTAATGAGCCATTCGCAGTTTCGCCGTTTAAAGCTTATACTTAGACATGCATGGCTTAATCTTTGAGACAAGCATATGACTACTGGCAGGATCAACCAGGTGATTGCATCAATGCAATGCTTGCGAGCTTCCGATTAAATCCAAGGATATAATCAAAAGTCGTAGCGTGCTCTGATGGTCACTAAATATCGCACGAAGCGATACCCTTGCGATCTCATATCCATCAAAGATGAATAGTCGAAAGCGAGGTCCGGTCTTCCGGTTCACGCCAAGAGTCGCAACAAAAAACACAAAGGGTTTGCATAACTAGTCGTATAAATACAACTGCTATACTAACCTTGGTCTATTGCTGCATCATGCAAATCTTGTATTAGATTTGCGGGTAGGATAAATCCACCCGACTTTCCCACAATGAGCGGGTACTAATACAAAACCCCATGAAAATCAATGATATTTTTCAATATCATGAATCCTTCGAATAAACCGGAATACTCGACGCTGACCGATTTGGCAGCTATCGAATACCCAAAATATATCGAAATGTCAGTCATCCTGATCGCCGCCGGCAGATCAGGAGTGATGTCCAAAAAACTCCAATTTGGGGAACTCGCGACATCACACAGTCC
>NW_003210142.1:0-1571 GCF_000006405.1 Perkinsus marinus ATCC 50983
TGTACACATCATTCACAGTGGATGGTAGGTGTGATGTCCGGTGCTCTGTCGTCCCTTGTGTCAACACGACCCGACATTAGCTGGAGAGATACAACCCAAACAAACACTGAGACCTTGAGCCGGAATCCGGCTGCCGGATGGCTACAAACTTAAGAGCTAGTAATGCTCAATGCTCATGATCAACAGTGCGGAGTGTTACACTCCGAGTGTATCCTATGCTCACACTCTTGCACGCAAGCACAAGGAGCATGTACAAAAAGGTGACGCTCTCTGCCGCACAAACTGGTCGAGCATCAATAGCAGGTGTCTCTGCACCGAACCAGGAATGTAGTATTTAACACAATTGGCTGTCCCATTTGTTCTCTCCCATTACTCAGCTGTCCCACTACTAAGCTGTAGCTGGCGAGCGCTGGCGAGCGCATGTGCACGCCAGGAGGCGGGCGCGCGGAGCCAGCTATGTTCACGTCACGTGACGCGGTCACCAAGGGGACTGGGAGACGAGACGGTTGTGTGGCTTAGAGCCCCTCAGATAGCTTTGCTACAAGTTAATCACTCTTTACATGTCGAGTTTGTCACCTCAGAGTCCGGAGGCTACCAACATGGTGTAGCTGGCGAGCGCTGGCGAGCGCATGTGCACGCCAGGAGGCGGGCGCGCGGAGCCAGCTATGTCACGTCACGTGACGCGGTCACCAAGGGGACTGGGAGACGAGACGGTTGTGTGGCTTAGAGCCCCTCAGATAGCTTTGCTACAAGTTAATCACTCTTTACATGTCGAGTTTGTCACCTCAGAGTCCGGAGGCTACCAACATAAGCTAAGCTGTAATTTCTCTACTAATACATCCAAAACTATTCTCTTCCTATCCTACATAATACGGATATCATCCGTGTTGAGTTGATATTCCAGAGTAGCAGCTCCTTGTCCATGGACCCGAGCCTGTATTTTGCCTTACCTGAGAGCTTCGACCCTCTGATAAGTCCTTTGGACTTCGAGCAATGGGTGCGGAAGTTCAAGGCGTGTGCAACTGCTAACAAGTGGGAAGACGACGACCAGTTGAAGCACCTACCACCACTACTCCGAGGTGATGCATGGATTGTTTATGATGAGCTCAAATCCAATGAGAAGGATACGATGGTCAGCCTGGTTAAGAATCTCTCCCACAAGTTGAATATTGCTACCCGGATGCAGAGCAGCGAGCAGTTGTATCGTCGAACTTTGGATTCTGGTAGTGAGTCTCTACTCACATATCAGAATGATATAAAGAGGTTAGCGCATCGAGCCTACCCCGACATGACCGCTGACCAAGTTGCCCCTATTATTCTTACTGCTTTTATCCGAGGGTTAAGAGGACATTCGATGTCGCTTGCCCGAAAGGTTAGGAATGCAAATCCGAAGACTCTTCAACTCGCACTTGAGAAAGCTCATTTTTTGTTGTCGGATCCTTTTGAGGATGGTGATGTGTCTCATGAGAGTGAGTTGATGGCTGTCAAGCGTGGAACTTATGAAGCGGAGCTTGTGGTGTTTATGCTACTGATGGAGCTATATCGAACAGTTCGAGTCGAATCGATTCGAA
>NW_003203561.1:0-1540 GCF_000006405.1 Perkinsus marinus ATCC 50983
GTATCATCATCGTCTGATCTGTATACTTGTGTTAATGTCGCTATCAACTCCCAGGAAAAGCCTCCACTTTGTTTGCCAAGCCGACATGAGATCGTTGAGAGCCAGCGTCGTGATCTTATTATCAGCCAGATCATTCAAAATCTACCGCAAGGTGGAGATGATAGCCTCTATAAATTAGACCGCATCGATGGTGCTTTACTAATGGTTGCTCCATATCCTGATGCCTGGGATATACCGGAAGATGTGGAGAAGTTGGTAATACCTAGTGAATACCAACTAACATTTCTTCGTTACTTCCACATCCAACCTGATAGTGCCCATCGAGGACGCGAAGCCACGCTTTCGAGTGTTGGTCGCTCATTCTGGTGGTCTAATATGGCAAAAAGTGTGAAGAGTTTCTGTAAGCACTGTTTAGGCTGTCAGTTGAGGAAGAGCTCTCATGATCCACTGGTCGGTCGACTCAGAACGTCCATCTATACTAAGCCGTTCTCCGCTATTGGCGTCGACTTGATCGAAATGCCGCCAGGTGAAAGTGACGTTGAGGGGCATCCGTATCATTTCATCTTCCACGCGGTCTGTCTATTCTCCAATTATGTTATTACTCGTCCGCTTCGATCTAAGAGTATGATGGACGTAGCAAAATGTCTATTCAATGAGGTTATCTGCCATCATGGTTACTTTGGTACGATTCGTTCAGATCGTGGGAAGGAATTTTGTAATTCCCTACTTGATGAATTGTATAAGTTCGGAAATGTTGAGGTTCAGCGAACTTCGTCGCTGAGAGCGCAGTTCAATGGCCAGTGTGAGCGTGCTCATAGATTCCCGATGGATGCTCTTGCCATACTCTGCAGCGGTCGTGAGGATCGATGGCCACACTTCTTGCAGCCGGTTACATTCGCTCATAACACGAATCCTGGTAATGGCCGGTTATTTTCGCCGTATTTTATTACTCATGGTGGTCGGAATCCACCCACTCTGCCTGACCTCTTGTTGAAGAGTGGCAGTGATTCTTCATGCGAGCCTTCAGATCTGGAGATAGATTCTATGGCAGTTGATATGGTGGAATCTATGAAGACTGCCCACGTATGTGTCCGTCTTGCCCTCCTAGATGCTCGCTTGAAGGCGAAGAACAAGTATGATAAAAACCGATCCGTACCGGACTTCGTTGAGGGGGATTTTGTTGGCCTACGGGCTCCGCCACGACGATCGAAGCTGAGTTTGAAGTGGCGCGGTCCTTATATTGTAAGTGATCCTTGCAACAATACCGTACTTCTCAAAAGTGTTCCTCATGGACCTCCTACTACCGGTACTCGAGTCAATGTGGATAGATTGATTCACTTGAACTTATCTGGGGACCTTAACTCCACTATTGTCGAAGGGTCTGTCATTGATAACCAACATGGTCTTGTTAATCTTCCCGCTATATCAGAAGCTGGTAATATTATCGATGACCCTCATATTCCTGTACCGACTGTACCGGTGCCGATAAAGAAGTCTCCGATACCGTCTACGGGAGAACCCAATGTCTCCAACATCGTAG
>NW_003208434.1:0-2970 GCF_000006405.1 Perkinsus marinus ATCC 50983
CAGGAGAGTCTGCAGTAGAGCCTGTATGGATCCTCTGGGGTGACGGCAGCGTGGCTTGGTCTCTGGCCGAGTTCGAGACGATGAAACGACATAAGATACCCTGCGTAGCTATCGTTGGGAATGATGGCAAGTGGAACCAAATGTGAGGGCGCTTTTCTCTTTCTCTATGAAGCAACACTGAGGGCAGGTATCGAGACCAAGTGCGGCTGTTGAAAGATCCTATCGCAACAGTGCTAGGTGGGCTACTGTACCCAAGCTGCAGGACGCTGGCTCGTCCTCAGGCGCCCACGTTGACTACCACGTAGCAGCCGAAGGTTACGGTGGCAATGTAGGTTTTCTTCTCGAGAAGGAATCCGATATAGAAGATGTTCTGAGTATGGCCCGTACGGTGAGCGTGATGGAAGCCTCTCACTTCAGTTGGCGAGCATGGATGTGTTCAGGCCGCATTGCAGTGTCGTGGCCCAGTACTTATTAATGCTATGTTGTCCAGCAGTGATTTTAGAGAGGGCAGCATCTCTTTATAGCCCATGTTCATTTCGGAATCGTTTTTGATCTCTGGTGTGGAGTTAGTGAACGAGTGTATTCCCAACCCCTTCAACGAGCGCATATACTCGCGGGCAAGATTTGTGCGAAGCTCTGGGCTTGCGGCTGATCTCGTCTAGCACCATCTGAAGCTAAGATTAAATGCAAGTGATTTCATGAACAACACTAATCGGAAATCATTCTGAGTGTAATTGAGTTGACACAAGCCCAACGGGCTCAGATGGCCACAGAGGAAATTAGCCGTGTAGTTCCACCCATTGCCTCACTAGTAAGGTAAGCATCTTGCTGATATGGAAGATGTGTTTCACTATTCAGTCACGAAGCTGTGAGGTAG
The DNA here is from genome assembly GCF_000006405.1 of Perkinsus marinus ATCC 50983. Lineage (NCBI taxonomy): Eukaryota > Perkinsozoa > Perkinsida > Perkinsidae > Perkinsus > Perkinsus marinus. The sequence continues at coordinate 878 of NW_003208434.1, forward strand.
CAGAATAAAGCTACCAACATGTAGTTACACGACGGGCACTATTACGCCTGCTTAAAAAGTCAGCTGAGTTGATTCCTCTGTGAGAAGGTACGGGCACTATTACGCCTGCTTAAAAAGTCAGCTGAGTTGATTCCTCTGTGAGAAGGTGCATCACTGCTAGCCCTGCTATCGCTGGTGACTTCGGAAGGCAAACACTGCAACTGCAATGCTACAGTACTCGGCTTAGTCACACACTGATGAGTATCAGCCGCTACTCCCATTTATCCTGTTCGTAATTTTCTGGGAGGGCTACTTGATTGGGTGTCAGAGGGCCCGCCAATCGTCTCGCGGCTCATCCTCTGTGTTAATGTGCCCGACATGTTAGTCGGCGCATATCGTCATTCTGTTTTTTCCGTTGGGTAACCGAACGCCCTGAGGAAAGCCGACTTGCTCCTGAAGTAGTCACAACACAACTCAGCCCGTGAGTTCATACAAACATCATTAGTGTAAAGTTTATGAACACATGAGTATAATTTATCATTCAGTGATGAAGACTTTCTTGCCAACTAATTCACCACAGGCTGCGCAGATGTGGTCAGCTTCCTGGCAGCTTTGACAGAAAAAGGGTAACCAGAATAGCGGGAAGAAGATGAGAAGCAGGATGCAACAACAAATGTACGTGCCTGACCATTCGGAATCGTGATGACCAATAGGGATCCGGCCTACCGCAAGAGCTTCGATGCTCCACAATCGTCAAGCCATCATGACCACAACGCTTGCATGGCACCAAGTCAGGTGAGTGGCCGAGTTCGGGGGTGACTACGGGGGCCAGCGGCTCGGCGGTACCGTACGAACCTGAATTCGCCATGCTTAACGGTGATCCGAAAAGAAACGCGCTGAAGTATCCCCAGGAGTAACCCAATTCATAATGGAGTCAACAACAATTAGCATGCTGATCGGGCATCGATCTAAGAGCAGGATACTACAAAGTGATGAGCATTTTCTCGTCGACCCTCGCCATCGGTGGCTTATGATCTGCCTGCTGGCATGAATGGCCACAGCCATACGCACATGATGTCTTATCAGATTGTGATGAATACTACGATTCCGATGTCACAGAAGGCACAATTTCGGTCGACCGGTTGGCAGTCTTTGCAACGACACGGTAACTAGGCCAGAGGGAAGAAGATCACGGTCAGAACGTCAACGGATATTGACGAACTTGCGATGGGATATACAGCACAATGATGAAGTCAATTGTACACCTACCAGCACTGACCTTGTAGTCGATCTTGGGAGGGGCCAGGGTATTGACAGAAGTGGTACTGGCAGCAACGGAACCGGGCGCGGTCACATACTGTCACAAACCGACAATAGAGATCTTTCGCAGTCGACTATCACCCCAATGCAGTAGTTGACAGTGTCAACTTGACACCTTCTGAGAGGCCGAGCCGAATACTCGCCGGTTGTTTCTGTATCGCCTCTACACGCGCTACTTTTTTCTTTTTCCGCCACTAATTTCTACTTCGCGACACTTGGGTTACAGCTTGGCCTTGGATAACAGTTCGGGTTTCTGCTTTTCCCGTCGGGTTTCGGGTTTCCCTTTCTCCGCTTTCACCTACCCTTCCTCTTCTGGGGGAATTCGCAACTTTAGATTCTCGCCTGTGGTCCAGGCAAGGGTGGCGCGATGAGAATTTTGAGGCGCGCGCAGTAACCGCCTTTTTTCCATCATTGAGGAAACACGAGATTTGCAAGATATATTTGATTTTCTCGACATGTTGTTGCATCCCTACTTTTCCTTACAGCATTCGAAATTAGCAGACCTTCACACTCGAGGAGGTATTCGCAAAGCTGAGACCTAACTGATGCTCACGCAATAGACAAGGTTAGTTGCGGGTGACACAATGACGGTTTCTCTTAGCGCATTGTGAAAAATTCTTGCGTACAGTTATGATGGAGTCACGGACCGGCCGGCATCTGTATTCTGTGTGTTGCTGCTGTGACGGCTGATCGCTCTCACTTGTGTTTCCTTGAGTCGTCTTCGTGAGCAACGTCGCCTCGACTAAACTATATTTTCAGCCTACCCTCCCACGCCACGGTGGAGATGATGTGCG
>NW_003207147.1:0-1342 GCF_000006405.1 Perkinsus marinus ATCC 50983
ATGTGATTGCGAGTTGTCGCGAATTGTAATCATCTTCTGATGATCAACTCATCATCTACCGCCTATGTCAGTGTTGGGTTGTTCACCAATGGTGATTGGCGTGAGCAAGACGATGTCGAGATCGAGTTGACTAATATCCTTTCAACTCTGGTGGCCAAGATCTCTGCCTATATCCAAGGTCTTGGTATGTTCTAGCTACGTGATTGCTTGCCATTGTAGTAGAGTCCAGTCGAAACAAGGCTACGAAACGGGCGCTTCGTTTACAACTCTTCGGGATGGGGTTGATTGCGTACTGTCTCAATAATACTGATGACACGACGCGAATCACACAAAGTATGCTCCAGGACTATCCCATTCAGGGAAACATATGTGATGGGGCCGCTATGCCTGAGGACTATCCCATTCATGGATACATATGGGATGGGGCCGCTATTCCCGAGGACTATCCCATTCAGGGATGCATATGTGATGGGGCCGCTATGCCTGAGGACTATCATACATCGGACCGAGGCTCGATTGGATCGAGATATCGAAAATCGATCGATTGTTCGGTGCTAATCAATCGAGGATGCTGCGGCGGGCAGACGAATCGATTCGATTCGAGGAATCGATCCACCTCGAAATTCGAAATTCATTGAAATGCTCTCCTACGTCAGCATTGAGGGTTACTTATAGGGTCTACAGCACCTGTCATATTATTGCAACAATTCAGGATGCCTTTAGCAAAGCACTTCCACGAGAAGAAAAAGTAAGGGTCGAGGCTAGACCGCTCAGTTGATAGCCACAGGCACTGGGAGGCTGTCTGATTATCTGACTCGGATAGACTCCATCAGCGAGATACTGAATATCCGCGCACGACCTTGCTGTTCGCCCGAGGCGAGTCGCTTTGCTGTGGCACGCTGCCAATTGCGGCGACAGCCAGATATTCTGCAGATGCCGATTCCCCGGGTCGGAAGGATGGTATTCCCCGGGTTCGGTCAGATTGCGCGTTTGCCTCGAGCCTCGACGAACCCTCGAGATAGTTCTTCGGTAATTCAGAAGAAGATTATCCAAATACTATTTCTGAGCATAATCCACACCGCAAATTCAATATCCCTAGTAGCGGCTACTAAGTAGCCTAATAACTCTAATAGTTATCGCATATAGCATAGGTTCAAAAATCCGGATTCTTCGCCCCGCCCCTAAATTACTCAATCCGTCCCTAAATATGCCACATGCGTTCTAAAGTTGGATGAGTCATCCGCTATCGTTACAGCTTCTCTGAGACTGACAGTTTCTGTCTCAGTGACCCATACCAGTATGCTTAGCTAATAAATGTAGTTACGTGGTGGAGTTCAGTACG
>NW_003216946.1:0-1121 GCF_000006405.1 Perkinsus marinus ATCC 50983
CATCGCTGGTGCTGGGAAGACCTTCCTACTAAGGGAGATAGTCGCCGAGTTGCGGAGGCTTCACTTCAATGTCCATGTCCTGACATCGACGGGGATGGCGGCTACTCTCGCTGGAGGGTCCACGTTCATGAGCTTCTTCGGACTGGACTTCGACCACGAGCATGGGAAAGCCATGGATAACAGTTACTTCAGGTGTCCAACAACGCTCTCTCAAAGGATGGTCGAAGGGCTTAGGCGTACCGCCAGAGCATCAAGTCTACGAGATAAATGTGTCGTGGTCTTCGACGAGCTTACAACCGTACTCGACACAGTCTTCCATGCTACAGATATGGCAATGAGAGAGCTCCGGGACGACGGCGGAGGTAGACCCTTCGGCGGTGCTGGCATACTGATCGTTGGCGATGGACTTCAACTTCGTGGTGCTGAGCCGGAGAGGCATGGGCGCTTCTCTAAGTTAGAAGTCGGGCCGATCTGGGAGTGTTCACTGTGGAGGAAGTTACGCATCGAAACCTACTATCTGGAGACCTTCAACCGGGGCGAATATAATCGACCGACAGACCGGAGGCCAGGTCGGAGAGGCCGACGAGCATCGCCATACCGAGGTGACGGCTTGGACGAAGACTTCCTCAACCTTCTGAAGGAAATGAGGAATTGGAGCCCTACTAACCTCTATCCCCTAGGCAATACTTCTAGGGCACTTCTCAGCAAGATTGTGGATAAAGAAGGACCCCACGAAACCTCGTGGACGGCTTTAACGCTTTATCGGAGTCAGGCAGCCAAGATTAACGAGCAGCATCTGAGCAGCTTACCAACAAATGGTCACACCTTCGTCGCGGGCATCATCGACAACGGGATCAGCAGGGAAGAGGCAGCCAAACTGACGGTCAAGTCAACGGTGACTCTCAAGAAGCTCTGCCGGGTAATATGCAACACGAATGTTGAGCCACACATCTTCAACGGGGATCTTGGTACTGTTACTAGCTTCGCAGGGTGCCCTCCTTCGATGTCAACAGTGACAGTAAGCCCTCACGATGCAGGAGGGAACGCATCAATCACTGCGGTGCGTGTCTTGCTTGACCGTACCGGTGAGGAGGTCACGGTCTTCCCCGCCACGCAAGAGG
>NW_003210476.1:0-1445 GCF_000006405.1 Perkinsus marinus ATCC 50983
TCTGCCTCGAGCACGGCATTCAGCTGATGGACAAATGCCTTCTGATAAGACCATCGGTGGTGGTGATGACGCCTTCAACACTTTCTTCTCGGAGACTGGTGCCGGCAAGCATGTCCCGCGATGCGTCTTCGTTGATCTCGAGCCCACTGTTATTGATGAGGTTCGAACCGGCACCTACAGGCAACTCTTCCATCCTGAGCAACTCATCTCTGGTAAGGAGGACGCTGCTAACAACTTCGCCCGCGGTCACTACACCATTGGCAAGGAGATTGTCGATCTCTGTCTCGACCGTATCCGTAAGCTTGCTGACAACTGCACTGGTCTGCAGGGCTTCCTCGTGTTCAATGCTTGCGGTGGTGGTACCGGTTCTGGCTTGGGCTGTCTCATTCTTGAGCGCCTCAGTGTCGACTATGGCAAGAAATCGAAGCTCTCTTTCACTATCTGGCCTTGCCCTCAAGTCTCTACTGCCGTAGTAGAGCCCTATAACACCGTTCTGTGCGTCCACTCCCTCCTCGAACACACTGATGTCACATGCCAGATGGATAATGAGGCTCTCTACGATATTTGCCGTCGTAATCTTGACATCGAGAGACCGACCTACACTAACCTCAACCGTCTGATTGCTCAGTGCATCAGTTCTCTTACTGCCTCCCTCCGATTCGATGGTGCTCTCAACGTCGATGTTACTGAGTTCCAGACCAACTTGGTGCCCTACCCTCGTATCCATTTCATGCTTACGTCCTATGCTCCGGTCATCTCTGCCGAGAAGGCCTATCATGAACAGCTCTCCGTCGCTGAGATCACCAACTCCGTCTTCGAGCCCGCTTCTATGATGGTTAAGTGCGATCCTCGTCATGGTAAGTATATGGCCTGCTGTATGATGTACCGTGGTGACGTTGTCCCCAAGGACGTTAACGCCGCTGTGGCTACCATCAAGACTAAGAGGACCATCCAGTTCGTTGACTGGTCTCCTACTGGTTTCAAGTGTGGCATCAACTACCAGCCTCCTACGGTCGTCCCAGGTGGTGATCTCGCCAAGGTTATGCGCGCTGTGTGCATGATCTCCAACTCCACTGCCGTTGCTGAGGTCTTCTCTCGCATCGATCACAAGTTCGATCTGATGTACGCGAAGCGTGCCTTCGTCCACTGGTATGTCGGTGAAGGTATGGAGGAGGGAGAGTTCTCTGAGGCTCGTGAGGATCTTGCTGCCTTGGAGAAGGATTATGAAGAGGTTGGCATCGAGACCGCTGAGGGTGAAGGAGAGGAGGAGGGCTACGGTGATGAATTCTAAGTGCATTTAATACTAAGCAACTATTGTATCGGTATGTGGAGAGTCACTGCAATAGCAACTCCATCATGGAAGCATCCGGTATGATTTTGCGAACACTCCAGTCTGTTGAGTTTAACTGAACGCCGAACGCGTTTGTTTTCATGAATGTTTATGT
>NW_003203881.1:0-1736 GCF_000006405.1 Perkinsus marinus ATCC 50983
GTGTCGATGAGTCCGCTAACCATCTCGAACTTCACTGCGATGCGAGTCAATATAATTATGGCTATCAAATCTCTATCGGTGGTACCGTTCTTGCGTCGGTTTCCAAGCTCTGGCCTAATGGAGCCGAGTCTTGGCATTCTAATAGACGCGAGCTATATTGCCTTTATCAGGGTGTAGCCCATGTCGATGATGTCGTACGGGTTGCCCACGGTTGGTTGAAGACGGTTACATGTCACAGTGATAACAGTGGAGTTGTCGCTTGGTTGCGTAGTGGATGTCCGGGTAGCAAAACAGTAGAGCGACCCTCTATCCGTCGCCTAGTAACTACCGTTAAAGATCTAGTGAGGGATTGGAATACTCATTACTCGATTTCAACTTCCTTCGATTTCGTAAGTGGTACCTCCAATGCCACCGCTGATACTTTATCAAGGTTAGCCTATGATCTTGGTATTACTGCTGCTCTTGGCCACACTATCGATCAGCCTATAGTATTGGTGACTACTGAAGTGGGATATAACAATTCGTCAAATCGCCCCGTGAAGATTGATTTGGGCGACAAGTTCATCTCCGACGTGAAACTCCGTACCGATTGGTTCCTGGTGACACGGTATTCCGAGTCACGAAAAATGGTCTCGGCAGAACTAAAGCTACCGGTCCCTATATTTTCGACAGTATGAAAGGAAATATGGTCAGCCTATCCGGAGTCCGTCATCTCATACCCCTTCATCAAGTTCGTTTATGTGGTGTAACTCCTACCGGTAATCCTGGATGTTGTCCCGGTCCACCGGATCTTCATGGTCTCCTTGCTGGACCGGGGAGAGAACTGAAGGAAGGATCCCTTGTATTGTTTATTACTCCTGAGTGGGAAACTGTAGATGACGGTTCAAAAGTCGAAATTACTTCTTACGATGTTGGTAGGTTGGTGAAGGATGACTATCCAAACATTTCGATACGTCGTTTTTATATTGATGAATACGGCCGATGGAAAGATTGGAAAAATCCAGAGGTTGTCAATGTTCATTCATCCCAGATAATTGCTTCTATTTCACTTACTAGCAAAGGAAAACTCTCCGCGACTACTAAGTCCAGGCTGTCCAAGGCTGGAATACCTATTGAGTAATCGACAGGAAGTCTTCCTGGGGGGGCGTAGTAGTAAGACTATTGCATTCAGCCTTAGCATACTGTGTTCATGTAACTTGCATGTACAAGACGTGCGCTTTTAAGACACGTCTGGCGTCTCGTCTCCCATTTTATTGCAGTCTACTTATTACTCATCTTTTACGCTTTACACTAGACCAACCGGTTCTGGTTGTGTTAACCAAGTATGACTCCAAACCCTAAGAGAGCACGCGTCCCTTCAAGCCACGACGTGCTTGGCGCGCGCACTGGTGCGTCTATCTTGCTCTGTCACTCCTTCATGCGTCCTCACTTATCCCTAATAACACTACCTTGGTCCCAACCTGAATCTTCAGGTAGCACGACTGTAGCCAATGCTATTCACTCGTTCTCACATACAAATTTTTCGTCAAGAGCTCTGGTCCTTTCGTATCGTGAGTTATGACTTGTAAGTGCTTGATTCACTGCTGACGCACCACCGGATCTCATCAACTTCGGATTTGGCTTGATAACGAGTGGAGCAGAGCTCTGCCCTATCTTTTCACTAGTTGCCCTGTACTAACGACTACTGCCCTTTCCCGCCACTTCCTGGCAATTCGGCTACTTGCCCCTGAAATCTC
>NW_003203064.1:0-3201 GCF_000006405.1 Perkinsus marinus ATCC 50983
AAATTATCGACAGTATTTGTATGCTTCTACCCTACAAAGTCGTTTGTAGATTTTCATAATGTAGTGATGGAACTCACGAACTAAATTGAGGAAAGCTAACATATACTCCCAGACTGTATTGGAGTTTCACTCGAAGTGAAATGAAAAACAATAGTGAAAAACATATTTCACAGTCGACTTTGCAGAAAACAGTTGTATTGTCAGCCGCGGAAGCTATTCACATGGAGTATTACACCACTTCACGTTAAACGGGTGAAACTGCATTGTATTGTACCATAGAATGATAACAATAAATGTATACTTACATAATAGAGATATTCGCGTATTCGGAAAATGATGTCATTTTTCTATAGGCCTGATGGACCCCACCTCGGTCGTTGCGATTGGGTCTGCTATACAGGGCGGAGAAGATAGATCGGCTCGAGGTGGACTCACGCTGGTAGTAGTGGAGGGAATTTCGTGGCGAGTGACGGATGTGTTGGAGTTCAGTTACGAGTGACGGCGTTGGCCAGCAAGGCGGCATCGTCGCTGGGAGCTGTGGAGAAGGGTGAGAATGCCTTGGATGAGGAGGAGCCTGATGCTGCTGGAGGTAGGCTGGAAAGGGGTCTGTTTGTGCAATGATGGAGTTGTTGAGATATCAGTGTTGGAGGAATATACATTCGCTTTCCTCAGCTAAGCTCTCAGGAGTTTATTTATGAATCCGAGTAGAAATGTACAGAGTCGACAGAATTTCCATATTGTCACCAAAATTTGAAGTTGACCATGTGCGTACTTACCCACATTGGCTGATCCTATGGGGTAATACAGTGGAGTTTTACTCGATGTGAAAAACGCGATATTCGCGATATGAAGTGAATTGAAAACATAGTCGCGTTAATCGCTGCTCGCATGCGTTTTTCGTGAAGTGAGATTCCAAATATGTCTTTTACTGGTGTTTTTCATATCATGGGTGAAGCTCTGTCGTTGGAATATACGTTTGCTCTCCTCAGTTGAGCTTATCAGTTTTCTCACTAATTATAGAAGTTTACACGAAAATTCGGTTAGAAATATACAGAAACCAACAAGAATTTTCCTCGAAGTTCCCATGTTGTCTCCATCACATGTAGTTGATTACGTCTTCTCATATCACGGGTGGAACTCTATTGTTGGAATTGTTGAATTCTGAAAATTTTTACTGCAATTTTACTGTACTTCATATGCAGTTTGTTGGTCTTTGAGATGATTTAAAATGTTGGGTTGTTTATTTTCAGGTGGCCCTGGTGATAGTGACAAGAGTGGATGTTCGGTATTAGTACATCTGGATAAAAGGGGACCAGTGACTGCTATCAAACCGTGGAGGAGGCTGTTGATGATCTCGATCGGGTTTAGGATATTCGTGTATCGGTGGAATGCTCAGAAGGAAACACTAGAAGGGATGGCGATGTGAGTTGGGGAAGGGGTGGTACAACATTGGAGGTTCATTTGTTTTACGTGAAGTGGCGTAATACTCGGTGAAAAAAACGCGAAGAGTTTGGTAGTAGCAGAAAGTTATTAATTGCATTTCGCGCCCGCCCTGCATCACCGATTCTCTCATTTCTGGCGGATTTTTCAGGCTGGACACGATGGGACCAAGCATAACCTCTTTATGTACGGTGAAGAATTATATATTGGCTGGAGACGCGATTCGGGGATTGCAATTTGTAAGGAAGCAGTCAGTATGACAATATATGTCTGGTTTCCTCAACTGAGCTCGTAGGTTTCCTTACTATATTATGAAAATTCTCACGATTTTTGGTAAAGGTATACAAAAATCAACGATAGTTGTTCAAAATTTCCTCAAAATTTCCATATTCCTAGCAACACATGTAGTTGACCATGAGCATATATTCCCACACTGAAAGTAATGTTCGATGTTTGTGGCATTCAAGGACTGTGGTCAGGCACGGTTCAAGCATAATAAACAACAGCACACAAACTCGATTAGTTATTTGGCTAAGACGCATTATAGTCAGACGCTTCCGGTGGTAGCAGTAGCAACTTCGGTGAGGGGTAAGTGTGCGGGGAGTGGTATGTATACAGTGGAGTTTCAGCCGTGATGTGAAGAAGAGTAGTTAAAAATATATTTCACGACCACTGCATGGCGCGAATATCGCGTTTTTTCAACGAGTTTTACGCCACTTCACGTAGAAATACCGAATCTACTATGTAAACATTGCAATGAACATGTGCTCTGATACTGGTGACTACGATGTGTTTACTATCATTAATCCCGGAATAGAAAACACACATTCTCTACTCTCGGAATTATAATAAAAATGGAAATTTTGGGTGGCAAACCTGTATGAAAATTACGGGATAAACTCTCGAAGTTAGCTGAATGGCTAGTCCTATTGAGGAAAACGCACTGATCGAGAATATCAGAATTCCAACATGTGTTCCCTTTTCTCAGCTGAGCTCAGGAACTTCCTCACCAATTCCTCACCAATAGAAGTGTACAGAAAGCTGCAGAAAATTCCCAGAATTTTCTCAGAATCATCATATTGTCACTAACACATGTGGTTAATCAAGTAAAAATTTTACCACACTGGAGAATGTAGCGTTGGTTTTGTTTTAAGAAATCCCATGCGTGAAGTATGGAGAGATTGTTGCTCTTCACCTTGTTGTTTGGTTTCAGAATCTAATCTTGGCCTGATTGCATTTGATGCACATGGAAATATCCATGTATCGACATTTTCTCCGCATTTTGATCCGATAAGGGGAACGGGAGGAGATGTGAGTCTGGGCAGCAGTGGTGTGAGGGAAAATATGCGCATGGTCGTGAAAATTCTGAGGAAATTTTGGTAAATTTTCATTGGTCTCTGTACACTTCTACCCGAATTCGTATGTTTAAGCCTGTATAATCGAACTCCCGAACTCAGCGGAGGAAAACGGACAGATTTTTGTTTACTATGGTTGCTATCAGTGTGAGAAATACGCACATGATCAAACACATATGTTGGTGACAATATTTTGGGAAATTTTCATTGATTTCTGTGTATTTCTACCCGGATTCATATATGAGGTTTTGTTATTGGTGAGTAAATTTCTGAGCACGGCTGAGGAAAGCGAACATATTTCAACACTGGTTGATAGTCTTGTGATAGGTACTTTTGCATGGGCGGCCTTTTTTCATGGAGTCGATATCATCATCTGTTGTGGCATCGCCTGTGGACGCGGGTTCGT
>NW_003203064.1:3301-5010 GCF_000006405.1 Perkinsus marinus ATCC 50983
CTTGAACACATCTCTCTTGCTTACTCGTACTGTGGACCGGCATCGCTGACGGAAAGAGAGTACCACATTCAATCGCTTCTCACGTTGACAAGTCAACACGAGCAGGTTACTCTCGTACCGGACCCGCATACCGAGAAATACACCTTCCTTAGCCACTTCTATCTTTAGCCCGGCATCCGCCAACAAAGAACGAAGGGCTTCACGCTTCGTATCAGTAGTCAGAACAAATACCTTGCGTAGTTGCACATCGAATCCTGCTCGCAAGAGTAGGCATATCAACAATTTAAACATAAAAACAACTACGCGAATCGTACCACTGATAGCTATATCGTCGACGAACAACAGCATCATTAAAGTCCAGAGCTGTTGCAGTAAAAGAGCACACAATTGCTGAACACGCTCAAAATTAGTAGACCGGATAGAGCATACCAGACGACCAAGACTTCCCGACAACCCTGCCGGACCGAATACCACACCAAAGCAGAGTCGAGAGGAACAATAGGTCTCACCCGTGCCAGTACGGAGGTACAGAAGACTGTTCACACACCTACACTTGTAGAAGGCTGCTCGTGCGTCTAACAAGGTGGTGCACTCTCTAGCTTCAGCACGTAGTAAGGCGATGGGGTGAGACAACAATGGCACGTCGCTACTAGCAGGTGGCAGACATTTGTTGACTTCGCGAAAATCGACTACCAATCTGCTCTTCTTCGTACCACTAGGTGGAATGATGAACACTTGAGCAGCAGGTCGTTCGTCAAAGGACGACGTACTCGAAGTCCCCACAGTTGGAGTCCACCATTTGGACTCCACGTACTCATCCACCAGACGACGGTATTCCTCCTTCATCGGCTCGCTCAACCGGGAGTATAGGGCTGCCGCGTACTGGCGCCCTTTTTGCTCAGTCTTTTTGGGGGAGGGTACCCAGACTTCACATACATGAGTCTGCTGAGGGACGTCAATGACTTCACATGGGACGAGTGATCGGACTCTGCTTTTGTAGGCTCCATTCGTTTTTGGTATAATCTTCCACCCTTCTTGGACTACCCGATTGAGAATCTCATCAATTATGTCTGCCTCGTGCCCTCGAAGATCTGCACGAAGAATCTGGTCAGACTTAGTGGGAACGATTGACGAAATCTCCACACATCCCTGGGTAGCAAGGGTAGGACCCTTGTTGTCACTGTCACCGGTATGACGCAAAGCGTCAATATCAACATCGGTAATCCGAGCCACAGAGTCTATATCATTAACAGCTTGATCACTATGTCGATAAACACATTGTCCCTTAACATGCATATATGTCGCACCCTTCATCTCTAGCCCCCAACCCTCGATTAGCTGACGACCCGCTAGGATTAATAGCTGGCCGCAGCCTACCACACCCGGCGATGGAAGCACTCTCAGATCGCAATTGACAAAGTCGGATACCACTGTGTTACACTTATAACCATAAACAGCTACATCACACTCGATCTCGTGATGAATGGTTACTTTGTGGCCGTTAGCTAGAGCCACTAGAGAAGTACTATTACTACAGCTCATCGTGCAACCAATAGCTTCGAGAGCTTTTATAGCATCTTCTACACTAGAAACTAATATATACGGACGACCAGCGCCAGAATCTACAATGCAGCGAGCCTCCAAGAATGGAGCATCGATTGCACTGCTTGCAGAACGAATTATCACCCTCAACATCATTTCGGGTGGTA
>NW_003205331.1:0-7924 GCF_000006405.1 Perkinsus marinus ATCC 50983
ACAGAAGCATAGGAGTAGTATAACAGATGTCCAGATCAACTGTAGACCAGAACTGTTAGAATGTTGATGATCCACTCGTCCAGAACCCTACTCTTCAAGAGAATATTCGTTAAGTATTCTTAGAAAGGGGACAAAAAGACAACTGCGGCTCACGGTGAGCTGCTCACCAAGACCATTCACATGGTGCGAATCTTCCACAACTTGTGGCTTATGCTTTTAGGGGCATGAACAGTGGCCGAAACATTGACAGGGCCCCCAGCAAGACCAGCAAGGATCATTGAGGACCCTCAAAACTGAGGAAGGCCTATTCTCCGATTTGTCAGCCGAGTCGTCACCAACAATGATGTGGCCGAACGCCATGATGAAGTACAGGATGCAGAAGAGTTTCATTTTTATTATATTCGTGAAGACGAGAACGCTGAAACTCGACTTTCACCGTGAAAGTTTCACGCTGTTGACACAATTTCACAGCACCTTCCGAGATCTGTACGTATAAAGTCAGAAGCGTTACGAAGACACGTAACAAGCTAGCTTGAAGTTTGTAACTTACTCTGGGAACCTTCAGAGGTAGAATGGCGGAGTATTCCTCCGGAAGTAATGGATGTGAATGCAGGGTGGTTCGGTTCTGGGATCGAATATCCCCCAGGAGGGAGAACAACTCTTTCTTGGGGGATATCCGAAAACCCTGAGGTGATATAGTGGAGAGCGAATTCACTTCTTCACGGAAGTGGAGCAATCCTCTCGCAATTACTGCGTGCTTGCACACGTGAGCGTTATACGTCCCGTGGTGGTTACGCTGAGTAGGACTCTTTCCTACTTCAAGTGCTGTTGCTGACTTCTGTTACTGTTCGATTGATGTCAGCAACTATGACAGTGTCATAATGACACGCCGTCTATCGGCTCGCATTATTGTCCCTGCTCCTTCTCCCTTGATCGGTCTTAAAATGAGGTCCCCCATGGCCACATTTCAGAGGGGAGGGGAGGCTGGGCTATGTTGTCCTGGCTTTCCGAGGTTGGCTTATGTTATCCCGATTTTCGTTACCACTGTTCTTTGGTCGCTATTATTGTTATGGCCTCATTGTCTGTCGATGGTGTATGCAGGTAACGGCTGTTATTGCCCAACATATCAAGCTATGCACACGTGAAAGCACTTATACATACGTGTTCCCACGCACAAGATGTATGAGATTGGCGCATTTGACTGGGTGGAACTTGGATACGTGAAGCGGTTCTGGGAGTTTCGCTTGTTTGGAAGACTAATGGTGCATATCCAAGAGTAAGGGTCGCAACGTAGTGTTGCTATTCGGAGTCTCTCAGCCTGTCGTATCATTCATAGCTGACACGCTTCGCCATCATGGCGCCATATATGCCCAAAATTGCCCCCCGGCGCCATCATCCTGTCGCAGACGTGAATCAATTCACGACCTTCCGTATCACAGCCAGCTGCTCTACCCACTAAACTACGAATCCAACTCATATTGGGCTTCCACAATATGGTTATCGACCGGCCATATTGTCATATTATGCACGCGATGTGCTATTAGCATATTTGGGAGTTATTTAGTTGTGTGCTTACCGGGCTCCTATAATATTGTGGTAGAACGAGGATACGTAAGAATTTTCGAGACATTTGCTTGTGTGCTTACCACATTCCTGTCATTTCGTACAAGTACAAAGTGCTCCAATTGTAATCTTGATTGTGTAAAAGCGTCCGTGAATAGTGCAGTGGCCACCTGAAGCAGCTAGACCGCTAAGACATAGACCCAGTTCGCTGGAGAAGACAGATGAAGATTCTTTGCTATTTGTCATGACTGGGTGTATCCTCTTTTGCGATGACTCTATTTCTTAGTAAGAGAACATCTGAGCGAGGTAAAGTGAAATGATTCGCTGTTAGGTATGACTTGATGTATCATTTATTGTGACAATTCGGTTTCCAATTAGAATTCTTAGCTTAAAGTCTCTGATAACAGCATTGTATAGATGCTCGTCCCTAAATGAATCACTCCTGAAGTTCAGGACCTGAACGTCTAACCCGTAGACGAAAAATACGGACAAAATCACTCTCGGTCGGAAAGATCAGAGCACAAACGGCGAGGTCAGAGCATTTTTCAATGAAACGATTGTATACGGAAAGATGTCGTACGAAGAGAGAATCTGGCACGAAATTAGCGATGGATCAAACACTTCGGCACCGAACATTCCTTGGATGAAACGCTCATTTATGAATCGCGCTTCACCCGTATAGGTACTTGTCCTTCTCTCCTCCATGATCCTTGTACATCGTTATAGATACCTAAAACTTTCGCTTGATTCAACGGGTGTGCACTCGCGTTGCGTGCACTGCAGCAATGCACGCAGTGGATAGCGGCGCTATCATAGCGCCATCCTTCGCGCATTTGCACGAGTGCAAATCGCTATTGCGCGCAAAGCACTTGACTCCATTGGAGCGGTCCTTAATGATGAGCAATACATGATTTAAGAATCACGTTTTCTGCTCTAAGGCTGCGGCTGTAGACTCCGTCTCTTGAGTCTACCTTCCTTGTGGCCTTCCTCAGTCTCTCCAGAGGCCACAAAACAACGGTTGGACAACGTACTTGAATTCTTGCGCGTGATTTCGCGCACTGCGTGAAGTGCGAAGTTGTTCGCGTACCTATGAAAGAATCGTGCCGTTCGCGCACCTCGCTCGCACATTCTTCGTTGCATGAAACAGCTCGCAGCCCTCAGGCTCAGAAGGATGAGATAAGAATCCGTATCACCTATTATGGCTATCCCGCCCGGTCGAGATTCGCTTCGTTTTCCCGGTCGGACCGGGGAAGCGAAGTGAATTCCGCACGTTCTGGCATCTTCTATCAGCGCATCTTCGGCTGGATTGCGCCCGATATCCTGTCGTATCCGTCGGTTTCTTATCTAAAGGTTTCAGATCGGAGCTGCAGATCGAATCCGGACTCATTGGGCCTATAACCTAGGGACCTTAGTGATTTAAGGACCTAAACGGGATTTTTAAGGAAGTCCTAAACTTGAGGTGAAGGGAAGGAGCTTAAGGTCCTTAAGTGATCGGGACCTCTGAAAATGATCGAAAAGCATAAGGTGCTGAGACAGAACCCAGTGACATGGGCATGCCAGCATGTCGTCTTGAGTCAAGACGACATGCTGGCAAGACTCTTGACCTCCAGACAAGCAAGCGATTAGACTGTTAGTCACACAGTTACAGGATCTGGAGACTGTGCTTTGGGAAGGCACAAGTATACTGGGAGTAGAAGGAAACCCAGAAGAATGAGGAGCAGGTTGCAAGGATGACAGGCCCTCTGCGGAAGAGGTCTTTTATGATACGAAAAAGAGTCGTCCTCAGTAGCGTCGCCTTCGTGACGAAGGCTTTGTCGTAATTACGATTGCGGGATGGTTTCCGAATCGGAGGAAATGAGGAAATCGGAAATTCCGATTTCCTCATCCCGGAGCGATGCGGGTAAGTCTTGATGTGTGAAACATGGAACCGGGCATACCCCAGAATTTTTCTCGTTAGAATTGTTCTGAGCTACAAGCCGAGGTACCAAGCGGTCCATCATCATCATCATCTTCATCGGCCTCTTCTTCTGTCGGCTTACTCCCTGCATTCGGCAACAATATGTTCCCAACGCACTTCCACTTGGATGAGCTACAGGTAATGGCTTAGGTGTATCTCTACCACGAGTAGTGCTCCTGAAGTATATAGCTGCTATATACTCTCTAAAACACAGAGTGAGGTCTGAACTATGCTTCAATATAGTATATTATAGCATAGTTCAGACTCACTTCTGAGTTTCAGGGGGTGCGGATGTATAGCCAATTGTCAAAGGGGCCATGGTTCAGATAAATCCTCGGAAAATTGGTCTAATCCATGCGCTTCCTGCAAGTCTAAGCTAGAATGCTTAATCTAAGCTATTACTGCAATTCTATGCGAAAAGTGCTGTTCCATGCAGTAAGCTGCCTAGATTTGCGATGACACCGGTACTGAGTCTAGGGCCGACCGAGCGAAGCGAGGTCGGCTACAGATTTCGTGTACTCTTATTTCACGATCAGGATCGAATGTAGTGGGGTCCACTACTCTTAGTAGTTTAGATTCAATTGATAACTAAACAGTCGCAGCTAGTTGAATAACGTTCAGTAGGGTAATATATAACAGTTTGATTGGATAGAGTCGATTCAAATAAATCTACTTGCAACACAAATCCTGCTACTTGGTGGCACCACCAAGTTGGTGCAGTAAGATGACACTCATAGCCACGGCACTCTTCCGTGTTACTAGGTTCTAGCGATACGATTAGTGAGCCGCAACTAGCAGCAAGGATTAAAATCGGTCCTACGAACTAGATGAATTCGCCGAGTCTCACTTGGACAAGCCCACTGTTGTTCGTCATTTCTACGTATTGTCACTAGTAAGAGTTGCGCTGACCGAATCGATCGTCGTGGCTCGAGCTTTTTACATGAGCGCGTTCACTCTTCCCCGCCACTACTGTAGCCTTAAAATCACCTGACACCCAACAGGCATTGAGCATTGCTAAACTTTCTCGTTACCTCATTTAGCTGTCTCAACCTCTATTCTACCGTACACATCATACCATTTACCTCATACCCTTTACCTAACTTCAGCAATCATTCATTGCTTTTCTTACTCATTCATTGTTTTCTTGGGGAGCTGTCGTTGAGCCTCTCGCGACCACTGGAGTCGGCGATTGTATGTTTAAGGGCGATAGGCCACTAGGCCCGTAATGCCCGGCACCAGTTACACACACACCTGACACCAGTGATGATCTTAATGGGAGTGACACCACTTTTAGGTCCTTGTCTGGATCATTTCCTAATGGATGTCTTGCATTGCAGAAAACTTGTGACACCATCGGCAGCGGAGGAGGATGTAGTGTGGGGAGTGAGACTTGGATCAATCCTTCGTGGCTGGTCATTCACTCAAGTGTCAGCCCTTTGTGAAAGGCCTTCATTGATGCGTCTTATCCCTTGTGGCTAACCATTCACTCAAGTGTCAGCCCTTTGTGAAAGGCCTTAATTGATGCGTCTTATCCCTTGTGGCTGATCATTCACTCAAGTGTCAGCCCTTTGTGAAAGGCCTTCATTGATGTGTCTTATCCCTTGTGGCTGATCGTTCAGTAAAGTGTCAGCCCTTTGTGAAAGGCCTTCCTTGATGCGTCTTATCCCTTGTGGCTGATCGTTCAGTAAAGTGTCAGCCCTTTGTGAAAGGCCTTCATTGATGCGTCTTATCCCTTGTGGCTGATCGTTCAGTAAAGTGTCAGCCCTTTGTGAAAGGCCTTCATTGATGTGTCTTATCCCTTCTGGCTGATCATTCAGTAAAGTGTCAGCCCTTTGTGAAAGGCCTTCATTGATGCGTCTTATCCCTTGTGGCTGATCGTTCAGTAAAGTGTCAGCCCTATGTGAAAGGCCTTCATTGATGCGTCTTATCCCTTGTGGCTAACCACTCATTCGAGTGTTAGTTTTTTGTGGTCCATTGATGTGTTATGTCCTTCGCTTATTTCCTATAGGGCAGTTCATTGGAATTGGTGACACTTTGCAATCGTCATTATGGCTGAGCTCAGTTCATCAGCCAAACGGCGGCAGCGAGCGAGACGAACACGGAGTAACCTCTGGGAAACCGCGGTGACTAATACTCCAGCTCAAGTAATACTATTTGATGATAGACTATCATTTTGATGTAACAACATTTGTAGTTATGGGCACTTTAGGGATGTAATACCGCTCCAAATAATGATGCCGAGATGGAGATTAAGGCATTGAGAGAACAATTGGCCATAGCAAAGGTCAAACCTTTGGATTCCTTAGCAGTTATTATTCTCGGCGAAGTATTGGGAGTTCAGGAACGCGAGGTTGAGAACACCGCTGCGAGGACTCATGCCGAGATGGAGGTCAAAGCCTTGAAGAAAGAGCTGGAATCAGCGAAGGTGAACAACTCGAACTTTCGACTGTCCTAAGTGGATAAGTGGTATCGTAGGGGAATGTTACGGAGATCATCACCTCGCTGGCCGATGCTGAGAAGGAGATTGAAGCCTTGAAGAAAAAAGTGGAAACAGCGGAGGTAATATGTATGGCGCTCTCGACTCTTTTGTTTGATAGTTAATAATTTAGGAACGTGATGCTGCCTCGAGAAGTGCTGCCGAAAAAGAGATAGGGATTTTGAAGGACCAATTTGCAAAAGTGAAGGTGATAACTGGTCCTTGCCTATACTGCTGGCATCATTCTGATCAATTTACGGTCATCCCAAGTCCTGAGCATGTTCTCGGTGAGATGGTGAGGCTCTTTTATCTGTCAGCGAGACGCAGAGAACGGTGAACTCGCTTCCAAGGAACGAACACGATCACTTCAATGCCAGCTGGAGGAAACCAAAGTGATATCACATCGAGGTGTTCAGTATTTTTGATGATAACTCCCTGTGTTAGCGGAGAATGTCGGAGCTTGCTGATGAAAACGTTAGGCATATTTCGGACGTATCCAGAGCCGAAGAAGAGACTCGAAGAATTATGGAGGATTTGCAGAAAACTCGCGTGAGTACAACATCGAGCTACTGAATAGCTTCACAACTGGTTCACTTTCAGGCTGAGGCATATGAGAAGATTACTGCATTGCAAACTCAGATATCCCAGTATGATAATCAAAACGTAATACAAATCGCTGGACAAGTTCACTATGCGGGTAATTGGTTGGACAGACCTCTTTCAGGTCCATGATACGAGGGACTCGGGGTTTCCTGGCTCTACCATGTCGAACCGTACGGTAGGGAGTGGAGGCTCGGAAAACGTTGGCTCCCAATTCCTTACAAGGCCAAGAACATCCATGTAAGGTGTCGATCATGTAGCTATCTTTGAGATAATATCTTACTAGACTTGCATCACAGACTGTATGACATAGAGTGACGGGTGTCACAGATGGCCGATTCCTGTGTTCGGTTCCGCTGCTTTATAATTTGTACAGTATTGTCGAATCAACCACCGAATGTGACGAATTGGGGTCCTCTCCTACAACAAAGAAGATATTCTCGGTTCGAATTCCAAGATCGGAATTTCTGCTATATTTTGAAAATATTATTTTCCTAAATTCTTTTGCATACATCATTTTCCGTACTGAGTATTGAGGAGTCTCGTTTGCCTCGAGGATGCGATTCTCGGTAGACCTCGCTCCGTTCTGTTGATAAAAAATCGTGATAGTAATGATTCTATCGGCTTTTATTTGTCATATTTCAGACATTCAGACAGCGCAACAAGTGCGATAATGGAGGATCTGGATGACAGTAGTGTAGGTCTAACGATCTGTGATCCATAGGGGCGTCCATCCAGTGCCTTAGGATATTGCGTTGGAGAAAACTAAGAAGTTGAACTCTGGAATGATGCATCGACGAAGCCAGGGGCGAAATGACACTAACGATGTAGTGAATCACGATGAGTATATTTTTTTGACTAGCTCCGTGTTAGTCCCGCAATCTAGATGGATTATCTACTCATTCTGTTCCATCCACTGTCTGCCTCGGGAACGCCATTGGCATATCGAGTGTATCCGAGGGAGTCCCCGGCCGCAAGAATACCACGCCTAGTGTCGATCAGATGTAGGTCTCAGTCATTATCGCTGATAATGCCGGGCGGACGTGATGAACTTTATATTTCAGTCCATCTTTGCAAGCCTCTCAGAGTACAAATGCGACCAGTGATCTCAGGATAACAGTGTAAGCATGACTTCTCTATCATCCGACCTCGCATATCATTCTTTGGATGTAGAATAGGAACCTTTACCGCTTATAGGCCCGCCTTTCGATCTTCACAGTCACACATTGATCTCTCGCCTGGTGATGATGGTAGTGGTGTCTCTAAACGACGCAAAGTAAGATTTACCCCTTCGAGCCAACTGCTGTTCGTCTCTGACTCATCTAACG
>NW_003205331.1:8024-27872 GCF_000006405.1 Perkinsus marinus ATCC 50983
TCCACTGTCTGCCTCGGGAACGCCATTGGCATATCGAGTGTATCCGAGGGAGTCCCCGGCCGCAAGAATACCACGCCTAGTGTCGATCAGATGTAGGTCTCAGTCATTATCGCTGATAATGCCGGGCGGACGTGATGAACTTTATATTTCAGTCCATCTTTGCAAGCCTCTCAGAGTACAAATGCGACCAGTGATCTCAGGATAACAGTGTAAGCATGACTTCTCTATCATCCGACCTCGCATATCATTCTTTGGATGTAGAATAGGAACCTTTACCGCTTATAGGCCCGCCTTTCGATCTTCACAGTCACACATTGATCTCTCGCCTGGTGATGATGGTAGTGGTGTCTCTAAACGACGCAAAGTAAGATTTACCCCTTCGAGCCAACTGCTGTTCGTCTCTGACTCATCTAACGTTCTATTTTTTGGGATTCTACGGGATATTCTTTTTGGCTAGACGGCGCGAAAGGATAACGATATAACTCACAAGCGGGCTGAAGACTTTCCCATGAAGAAAAAAACAAAGGCAAGCCGAGATTTAAATGCCACAGCGACAAAATGTGGGGATGGGAGGATCGGTATCAGAATCCAGTCAGGCTATAAGGAGGGCTGTAACGTCCGGATTGTCCTGTATTCCTCCGGGCGCGCGACGAGTGGGGTTTTTTTCGGCACCGTCTTCCTTCCGGCGAAACGGGAAGTCAAGGTTGCTCTGGGTCCTGAGAAAACTAATCAATGGCTGGATCGACCACCAAATTGCCGCGGTGCGCCCAGCCTTAGAGTTGAGACTGATCATGACCCTCGGCATTGGGTAATAGTCGCTCCCCCTTCAAATCTCATGCAGCCGATGCAGAACTCATTAAATAGCGATGATAAATGATGCGTCAACAACATGCGATATGTGTTTCGGATTTGGGCTCGAGTTGTGTTATTCATGTCATATCAGTCAAGTGGCTCTTTTCCAGGCTCTGTTGTCAGTGGCGGATCCCGTGGGGAATTTCAATTGGGAATAACAGAGGGGAAAGAATAAGTGGAGTTTTATAGTGAGCGTTGTTACATTTTTTGGGAAATACGAAGGAATAGAAATTCACCCTTCTGTGGGCTTTTGATCCGCCTCTGGTGGCTGTATTTGAAGCAGCTCTAAAAAGTTGCCAGGTAAGCGTCCGCTTCATATCGTAGTGTATAAACTTTGCCATGCGTCACGTAAAATCACGTCTCCCACAATGCTACAAGCTTGATCTGTGGTCCATATCTAATTTGTTGCATTGTAGGCGAAAAGCCCACGACTCCTAACGACAGGGACAGGCTGATATGCCTTTCGTGACAGTGTCTGGATTCTATGTGAACCGGACAAAAAACGGCACATTAGTCTCTCCCTGTTACAGTGATAGCTGCTCGCAGCGAGTAACTCGCGGTACAATCAAAAGATAATCAAATACTGTGGATCGACAGGTCGTAGGTTTGAATAGAGGTGAAGCTATCTAGGAATAGTACTTAGTTTTATTCACTATAGTACGCGTAATACGGATATAACCCCACTGTACTATACAGCTTTACCGATCAGCACGTATCTCATGCCACGTCGGCTTAACTGGCAGCAACAGAACGAGATCTATGGGATCCCTAGTGGGGCCAACTTCTTCAAAACAGCCCTCTACCGACTGCAGCTCGACGAAGTTGCATTGTTATCGTATCGCCGTGATAACTACGAAGTTTATCACTGTGGTGATCACCTCGCCTGCGAAAAGAAGTGGAAGCTGGTGAATAATGGTGATCATGTAACCGTGCTCAGTGCAGGTAATGGATTGTAGAATTTGTATCTGCTATTCAGTTTTCGCAGGAGAACACGGTGAGATTCCGCGTCAGCGGAACAGGACTCGTCATCCGCGGAAAATCGTATCTTATATCGTCGATAAGGCTTCTAGATGGGGGAAGACGGCGAGTGATATTTTTAATAACTTGGTTGAGGATTTTCCTGACTACGTTGAATCGGGACGGATCACACGGAATCAAGTACGATAGAGCTGCTGTTAGAGCTGCTGTTAGACGAGGAGTTTGAGAATCTTAAGTTGAGCTGATACATTCTAGGTGCAAAATATCATATCTGGAATCCAACGAAGACGCGACATAGCAGTGTATCCAGTCAGCAATTTCTTCGAACTGGAGGGAGCATTCGAGGACTCGCGTATAAGCCAGGAAATCATCGACTACATCAGAGAAGACAAGATACCCTCAAGAGAGTTCGTGTTCCACGGCGGATACTGGGGTGACAACTTCGCCTGCGTGATCGGCGGCGCGAGTGAGAAGTGCTAAGGATAGGCAATCGTTGTAATTTATAGATTAGGTATGCTAGCATCATTGCTCTGGTTCATACGCTCCATGCCCTCGGGTTTCCCATTGTACATGGATGCGCAGAACAAGATAATCCGTGGGAGTCAGAAAGTCGCATGGGTTGGATCCTCGAGGATATGGTAGCAACTTTCTACCAACCGAGCTTCTACAACTCTATCCCTCAGGTTCGATGTTTCTCGTCGCCAGTACCGGCATACATTCGTCCCCTTCTTCATGGCTATCATTAACGAAGAATGCTACGACGTGTACCATCATCTGTTAGCGCACCTCGACACGTTGGTGAGAGCCTTGACGTTGGGTGAGAAAACTATTGAGGACGTCGTGAACCTCTGTGTTCACGACGCCCATCAAGGTGCACTCAAGGCATGCCGTGAAGTCTTACCAAACGTGAGGAACGGTAAGGTGGGACCCTGAATTGACCGCAGTTTGACTCGCGATTTTCAGCGCGTTGCTACTTCCACTTGACTAAGAACCTGAAAGATAACAAAGGCACTCTCGGTGAAGGCTTCGATATAGTGAGAGTAGATGATGCTCATACGAATGTTGATTCGTTTCTCTGCTAGGTGAAACGAAATAAGTACTGGTTACATGCAGCTCCCACCGATGCCTTGTACGAGTTGATCTCCGATACCATGGCCGAGGTCGTTAGTGATATTTCTCCTCAAGGGGGAGAATATTTGAGGAAGACACTAGACACCGAACAATATGGCTATCCAAATATAGCCATAACGAATGAAGGTGTTGTTGGAACTCAGGTAACAAGCCTCTCCGTGGGACACTGTTTACAACGCACATTACAAGCGTCGCATTTCGATGCTAGCTAGTTTTATCATAAGTTATGTCAGGTCTTGACCAACATCGTCGAGTCCTTTCATAAAACACACACACGGATAATAGGGAGTAAACGACTAAACATATCTGCTTTCGCGGCGAAAATTCGCAAGGTACGCCTCACGTCTGATTCTACTTTTCAATTTATGGGACGAGTCTTATACATGCTCATAGTAATTGTGTAGGTTATAGTGTCTCTCAAACTCTCGAGCTCTCAACATTACGTTAAGAGACCCGAGCCTATCAACGCGGTCGAGTATCAGAATGATATGAAACTTCGAGGAACCAAGTTTCATCAACGAGGATGCGTTACTGAGGTAACTGCAAGACGCTTATTGCATTTCTGGCAACTGTTTGTAGGTCACGACTGTGGTCACTGATTTAATTGAGAGTACTATCGGTACACGATATTTCCTGCTTCCGAATAACCGCTCACCAGGACAGCATGCCGATGCCGAAATGAGAGAGAGGACTGAACTCTTCCTCCGAGGCATTTTGCTGGATGAGTTAGAAGAAGGTTCGACTGCAAATGACATCTCTTCGGGAATTTTTTACTTGCAGATGGCGATCTGACTTTGACAAAAGTCTTAAGGCATTACTTCTGCTACTATCTCGTCACCGTCTCGCCTCAGCAGCAGCGGACTGAATTCGGCCGTCAGAGAATCCCTCCTAGCTGTACATGTAAGGAATATCGTGACTGGGCATGCTGCGGGCATGGGTATGCGGTGGAAACCTACCTAAAGAGCCGACCACCGTGAGCTGAATATCAGCATCGTGTCCCGATCCCAGACATGATGCCCATAGGTACATCCCAGAAAATAGGCGCATGGCTGGCTTGAGACGAGGACGAGCAACTGCACGGAATCCAGGTGTTTTGGGCCGATATAACTCCGCTGTCTCACTCCCACAGCATGGTGAGTAGTACTATAGAAAGCACCCTGAACAGGCACATAATCAGTGAATATTCGTCATTTAGGGTGTCTTCTGTAATGCTGAAGAACCTGTCATTTCTTCAGGTGAAGAATTGACAATAGATGATACAGAAAACCTCTCGGACAACGAAACAAGTGGGAACATCAGTCTCTCACAATTTCTTCTGGATATTGACCATGTTCGTTTCCTGACAGGTATCGCCTCGCTTTTATCTGGAACTGATGAATCAAGCGAGGATGACTATGATACCTTAACTGATGGCGAATCGTCTTCTGAAGAAGAGGAGTCGTGCGACAGCAGTGATGGATATCGCTCAATATACAGCCAAGCCAGCCAATTCGGCAATGATTCTCCTATCGAAGGAACTGAAGAGGCCGGTAAGAACCCACGTTGTTTCCTAACGTGTATACAATTTGCATTTCGACGCGATATTGTGAGCTTATCGTATAACGAAGATATGGTCGATCCCCTAGGATGGTCAGATTCTCGTACTGGTGTTGATTCCGGTGAAGCGAGCGACACGAGCGAAAGCGAGTATCAATTGCTGTTATGATTCTATAAGCGTAGGTTACATGTTCCTGATGTACGACACTTGTACGACTTCTTCACTAAATGTTTCATGCTAAACTACTTATCGCGTTGGTGACTAGTGTGACAGACACAGTGTGACACAGTGTGAAATGGTGTGCTAGTGTGACAGCACAGCATAGTCACACTGTGACTAACAACTATGGTCTTATCGTATATTCGCACTGCGATTTCACTTTTCATTTTGTCTTGTCGATAACATCTAAACCATCTCGCCAAAACCAGGTTGCATGGCATAGCCAATTGGCATAGAATTGGAGCCATTGCTCGGATTTGTAGTACTAGCTCAGATTAGCATGGATTGCATAGATTACTTCCAGTTGCTTAGATTAGGCGTGTTATGCTAAATCCTCCGCGTGAATCTCCATCGAGTCTTGGTAAAGTTGGGGAACTGGCAGAAAGTGGGATCGACGTGAATCTGTCTCCTTCGGAGAGAGGTCTCATTGCTCTCCAAAGACTCTCGTTGCCTCCGCGTGTGTGCTGTGGTACTGATCGCAAGCAACAGGATGAAGCTAGCAGGGTAGGTATCGACAATGTCGCTATCCTAGTTGTCCTATAACATTGGAATTTCATCTGTTTTACATGAAGGCTCCCTTTTTTACGTTTTTCATATCACAGGTGGAACTCCATTGTTACCCATGATGTCTCCCTTTCAGGATCCTCCCGGACTGGATATGAAGCCAACCCAAACCAGGGGAATGAGTTTGAGTCGCACCGGTACCGCGCTCCCCATTTTCGTAAGATAAGGCTGAGATGTGGTCCCTTCGACGTCGTCGTTATTCTCGCCCCCATCGGTTTATCGTCTCCGCTGTTTAGGCTCCGGTTGTTACCCAACCCGGGAGATTAACAGATCTGTGCAGCACAAACGAGGCGAGAACAAAGGCAACAAATGCGTCGATCGAACATTTATTTGACAAATCATTCATCGGTTTCTTCGGCGAAGATGGAGCCGATTGCATTTACAGAGAATTATCAGGAGAATACACGGGATATGTATTGATGGATAGCGATCCTATCAAGTATGTCATCTACTCCGAGGCTTCCGGAGATAAGAAAGGACCCTACACAATTAGCGCCCTACGTAAAATGATTCGTAGTGGTGCTTTGTACAGTACAAAGTACTGTACAAAGCAATACTAATTTGAAGCAAATTTGTACTTTGAAGTACAAATTGTACTTCAAAGATTTACACGATTATGTCGGTTTGTACCACCATGCATGAATTGCAACCGATCCTTCATTTTGCAGGCTGCTACTTCTCATTCTGAGCAACGGTCTTGTGTAGAGAGTCAATTCACATCAGTCAGAGTCAGTGTAGTGCTCGTCGCTGGAAGACATTCTAGAAGGGCTTCTAGTTGGCCTCTGTTCCGAAGTCTTCATCGTTCGGGCTCTGCTAGAGACCTGAAAACATTGTTGTGAGTCTTATATAGCAGGAAGTTGTTAGCCAGATAATGAGTGTGCTCAGCACACCCGTTACGGACTTCGCAACTTTCTGGATGGGTATCGCAATCAACATTTCGCTTAAGTATAATATAGTGTGATTCGAATCCTCGACTCACCTTCCGAGCATTGTTCGCCTTCGCCATTGCCTCAGCCTTGTCCCTTGCCCGCCACTTTATGAATGTATCTCGGAATATACTCCTTGTTGCGAGGTTTACTCTGGAGGAGGGAACAAAAAGAGCAAGCAATCTCGGTTGGATCAAGAGAAGGTTCGAAAGAACACTGCCGAGAGCACCGTGTCGTTCAACACGGTGAGAACTGCATGAGGACTCTTACTTGCTCACAAATTTACCCCCACTGAACAGACGCTCTAGTGGCCCCGTCGAGCTCGGCATATGAGAAATCAGGAAGGGGAAATTGGCGATCGTACTGCCGTGGCGATGCTCTTTCCAGTAGGCGGCTGGGTCGGTGTTGAATCCGGGCAATCTCCTTTCGGAGTGACTACCTGATCTCATCGCTCTGCACCATGTCTGGGATGGCATCATCGGCTGATGTATTTGAAGAAACGATGATCCATCGTTTCTTTAAATACATCAGTGTTCCTAGCAGAGCAATGCGAAGTTCGCATTGCGAACTAGCCTCACCTTCGGCTCGGAAGAAGTCGCGGAGAAACTTTAAGCTGCCTTGTAAAGTGACGATGTTTCGAAAGTTTCGAAGGCGAGTTTCGAACCCGAACGAGATTTCAAGGCGTTTAACGCCTTGAAATCTCGGATGCCCTTTGAGCACTCTTCTAACATCTCCTCCTGTCTTTCTCTGTCATCTACGAATCCTCTAGGGTCGAATTTCAGAATCCAGAGATACCCGTTAGCGGCTTTTGTCAACCTGACAATCACATTGGTTGTCGTGACCATTAGCCCCTCTGTCTGAGGAGGCACTGCCACACATCGTATAGCGAGGGATTACCTCTTCGCAACCATCCCTTTGGACTCCTGGGTGAGTTTATCATCCTCCTGCATGCGGCCATAGATGGAACTGATCAGCTGGAGGCCTTGCCAGTATGTGCACGAGTCTTCTTGCAGTGCGTTGCTCAGGTATAACAACGGCGTCAACACATCCACCGCTTCTTTGGCATCGCGTAGCTCAACTCGTGAGTAGATGTGCATCGAAAGCTCCGTGTGATACTTCTTGCCTTTCTTAGAGAGCCTGAGTGTGCTATGATATGAGCTAATGAAGTTACTTTGAGACTGACATCGTCATCCATGATATATTTTTTTCACACTATATGCTCACTAATACTTTTAATCTAACTCTCCTCATGTAAATAAATAATAACTACACTATTAACCACACCTAACGTGTCTCGTTTAAGAAGAGGAGTTGATTGGCTTATAAGGAACCTACTTATTCCAATGATTGAGCTTGAGGTCCTCCAGAAGCTCTTGCAACGTCCCCCAATTCTCGATCAACTTAGTTAAGCTTATAATGCCGCTTGCCCACCTGGTCTCGGCTACCTCGGGTATCTTGCGCCCTTTCAACACCTGTATACAGAGGGAATATAGGGTGACAACTTACGAAATATAAGGTGTTGCCTTATATTCCCTCTCAATGTATGATATACTCAGCAACTTCCGTACCAGGTTGATCAGATCAACCCAACTTGAAAACTGGCCGACTCTCACTTCACCACCTCCTTTCGGCTCAGTTCTCGTCAATAGCTTTTTAGGCTTTTTCTCGCCAACAAGGCATTCTGATGGGCTAGACACCCACCATGAATGCATGATATTTTATCCGTGAGTCTCATGCTTGATGAATGTCCATGGTTACCGCGGTTCGCTGTATGTATCCTCCTTGTAACGATATCTTTGCAGCCAGCCATGTTGGCAGCATTATCGGTTATGATGCCAGAGATATCGATCGAATCTAAAAGTATCGTTCATAGGAATCGAACTCGGGTGATCTCCATGGAATACTACACAACTAACCACTCCACCAATACCACTTATATTCAACACGGATTGTCCAATAACTCGATCGTTCCATAATCAGGTGAAGTTCAATCGTTAAACTCATCCTAGCTATAGGATGCTAGAATGGTTAGCTATAGGATTGCGTTCACAATAGTTGTTCACAGTGTTTTCTGGTAACTGCCGTATTTCCACCGCATATCCAGGGCGAAATTAAACGTGACTTTTCGTCTGCCTTACAATAAAGGCCTTACTTACACTCACGTAGAGCTTCGATACACTCTCCGATGAGGAACGAAGCGCAGAACTCGGCCTCTTCGCGCTCACTGGTTTTGAGTGCGCGGCCTCGCCATGGTACGATCCTTGTCTCGCCGTCTTTCACGAATGCGAGGCACGTAGCCAACATTGGCGTCCGACGAAACGGAGGCGTCCACCCATCGCACATTATAAAAACGGGAGTCCTATTTAGTCTTACTTCTACTGCAGTCTCGTTGGTTACCTGCTCAAGGCATGTTGCGACTCAGTCGGCTATTCGCGATTCGACGAGAGGATCTTCCGAAATGGGCTTTCTATCGAGAGTAACTCCCAGCCTGAATATTACGGATTGCAACTCCTCTTGAAAGGTTTCTTGTTTGATTTTATCAACTCGATAGCGAGTCAGCCGTGACCCCGGAGTGGTGCCGTACGAAGGATCAAAGATGCGGACTGCTTCTTGGAGTTGGTCGATCGTGAGTGAACGTGATGACCACCCACCGATTGTGGAGCACATAATAATCTGCTTATTGAATCGTTCGTAGCGTCTCTGTCTCGCAAGGTCGACAGAGGTTTTGGAGGGCATTGACTGAGCAGATTATTAGGTTACTATGACACAACACAACAACTGAGACCTCTGTTTCCCATGAACGCAATTCAATTCAGTTCAATTCAATTCCATTCAATTCAAGCTGATTTAAATATTATTCTGGGCTAGAAGCCAATCGCCCTCTCACAACAATGCTACTAGCAAATACTGCCAAAAATTACTACGGCATACAATCAGCCTAGCTGATACTATCAGCTGTCTTGGCCCAAGACTCTTGGGTCACAGTGTGTTAATGCACTAAGAAAGCTTCTCCCAGTGCGGACGGGGCCATCCAGCATAACGTCGCTCTCAGAGAAATCCAGAAATCCTGGAGAAGAATGCAGAGTACGACAGTGACGAACCCGAGGTGAGAATTTTTTCCTTGGTGAGGCAGCATGTAAGTGGTGGCAGCTTGACCCCAGTTTCGATCTTGTTAGAATTCACCATCCAGTAAGCTCCACACCACGATGAGGTAATGGGACCAGTGGGGTATTTTTTTTGAGTGGAAACTAAATTATACACGTTTGACATGGTAGATTGTACGAGCCATAGGTGAAACGTTTATCAACTCTATCCAGTCAACAAAAAAGGGAGGGAGAGCGCCAGTCTGGAGGTACTGCCGTAGACTGTTGCCGTCTAACTCTACCGATCGAGGGAGAGCTCAGCACCTCTGGAGGATGTCGTGGAGCGGGCTACTACATCCCGTCACCATCGAGCGCAAATGACCAGTTTGCTCATCCTCAGACTGATCAACTCGGATACGACCATTCCCAAGTCTTATGATCGCCATTCAGTGGGCATCGCCAACCCCAAACCGCAGGGTGTCGACAGCACAGTCCAGGTTCCCTCCATCCTATTGCAATCCAGTCCGAAGACGATATGGTACATCTCGACTAACGATTGGCTTGAGCAGTCTGTCCTGATTCAGCCGTCCTAGTCTGATCGCATCTTCCCCAACGACGGATTACTCCTGGGTGTGGTCGGCGACTTCTCGGAATCTCTATTTCAATGTTCCTGAAACTACAAAACAGACTCAAAATCTCTAAGATCAAGACAGAAATTCTGTCACAGAATTCCAGTATCGACACGCTAAGTAGCAATAAGGAACTCCTATACTCGCCTTCTGTGAAGAGCCTGCTCACATGAGGCATAATACCCAGTCCGGCCTCTCTTCTGGCCTCCTCGAGGAGCATGCACTCCGTGACGAGGTGAAGTGTGCTGCCGTCAGCAGCCTCGCAGGCGCAGCTGGCGTCTGTCCTAAGCTTTTGTATACAGCGTAAATGTGGCGTCGGTAGTTGTCCAGTGGCCAACGCCATCAATGTTGGACTAGTTCCAAGTGTGGCAAATTTCTGAGTCGCCGAGAAACTGGCGAATATCGCCTGTATCGTTCTGCCCAATGAGTTTTTACAAGACTCCCACCAGATGTTGCAGGCGTCTAGTATCTTCTCTCGAACAACCCGTTTCACGTAGGAGCTGGCACACTTTATTTCGTACTGCGTGAACAGTGCTGTAGCAGTACCGCAAAGATGGTCTGCGGTTTCGTTGCCGATTATTCCAACGTGCGAAGGGCACCATCTCAGCCGAGGTCGGCGACATACCGCGGCACCCGTGAGGTGAGACATTATCCTGCGTGCTATCGCATTGCGCTCCGTCAGCCTCCTCGATTGCAGGGTTCTCAAGGCCGACTGCGAGTCACTTATGATAACCTATCCGTACGGAGCATCCTCTTGGTGTGACTTGGCGTAAGCGACTGCTCTTTCAAGGGCGGCCATCTCGCATTGTGCTACTGTACAGTGCAACGGAACTCTGTAGGACTCCTGGTGCGCCCGCTGACCACAGCAATAGACGACCATTGCCATGCCAGCGTGTATGGAAGGAGTGAGCGATCCGTCCGTGTAGATGGCCCGATCGTTCGGTGCTAAGCAGGCAAAAACCACGGCCGCTTTCTCAGTTTGTATTGCGATGTCCAGCCCATCATCCCATGGTGGCAGTGGGTGTAGTTGCCACCTCTCTACGGCCAGGTTCCCCATCGGAACGGCTCCCTCAAGCAGCTGGCTGATCCTCAACGAGTGGTCTTGCCTTGCCCTTGCCGCAGTAGCGAGACCGGCCAGCAATAGATGTGGAGGGACAAGCCCAGAGAGTGCAACAGTTGCCGCGTTCGATGCCCGCCGAGGCGCCCTCGTGGCCAGTCTGGCAGCGTATGCCGCCACACGAGTTAGAAGGTTCTGGCACCATTCCTCCTCTAGAGCCGTTTCCCACGCCCGAACCCCATAGGAAATAAAGGGTAGAATTGCTTTCTCGTATGTGGCGATGATACCGCGACTACCCAGTCGAGCCCGCTCAATCCCTATACGTCGCAGGCGTCCGAGCCTCTGCACTGCGGCCTCGCATGTCTTCTTCACATGATAGCGGAAGTTCATACGCTGGTCCAGATGCACACCTAGCACCCGGACTACCTTACTCCTCTTCAATGCCTCTCCCCTCAGAGATAAGATTGGGGGCCTCCGTGGAGATAGGCATGAAGACTTGTCCCTATCGATAGTGAGGCCGCTCGCGGTGCACCACTTGTTCAGTTTCTTCTTCACCTTTGCCCACAGTGCGCGAATGTGCTTGCGGCTCGGGCCGCTAAGTATGATTGTCAGATCATCTGCGTACGCGGTGACCACCACATCCGCTCCTTCGATTTTACGCAGATCTTCTATCAAACTTACTACACCTGCGGTGAACAAAAGGGGTCCCAAACGGCTCCCCTGAGGAACTCCGACCTGGAGAGTGATCGACGCCTCATGGATTCCGAATCTCACGGTGACCTTTTGACCAGTGGGGTATGAAAGCAACGTAACTGGCGGCCAGTTACTGGCTTGTTTTGCAACTTGCGAATGGCGAACATCTCGCACGCGCTCGCCCTGACGTTCGATATCAAAAAAAGTGACAGGATACGAGGAAGCTCGTATTTTTTTTCTCGGCCGTAAGGCCGAGAAAACTATTCCCCTTTTTGACCAGGCATTATTCCCGGGAACTAAAACGGGAATTATTGGGGAAGGGAAGAATGATTCTTCCTCAGGCTTCAGCCACCCTGCGACGCACTGTGACTCACGGTCTGTGAGCGTTGAGTGATAGTACGATGGGGTGAGGATTCATTTCCTTCCTCACTGAGGAAGGAAATGAGGTGCTTCTATCAACGGATGAAGCATCTGCCTCGTCAGCATTATAGGATACGATACGAAGTCGATGACTTAGACTTAGCCTTACCTTTAGGCTTGAGAATTCTAGACATAGCAGACTCTGGATCGTCAAAACGAGTAGACCTAGCCTTAACTATACTTACCACTCACTCAGGGTGACAAGATGAGTCAATACCATACCTAGGGAGTAGCGGATAGTCGAGAGTCTCGACTCGAGACGACGAGAGATAGTTAATAAGCGACCACAGATCAAGGTCAACAAGCCTTGGTAGGAATCAGATCACTAGATCCCGAAAGTACCGAATTGTTCCAGTCAGAGGTTAGACGAATTCAATGGGCCTATAACTTAGAGACCTTAAACCGTATTACCTTAAGGACTTCCTTAAGGAGATACACGGAAAGTTTAAGGGAAATTCCCTTAAACTTTCCCTTCAGCCATTCCCTTAGGGAATGGCTGAGTGGGTATCTTAGGCACAGAACCTAAACCTTTTAGATCTAGGACCTAACTTCTGAACCTAAGAGTTAGGTCTTTAAGGGAAAGGGGCTAGAACCTTGAGGAGAAGGGAAGTTTGCATCGCAAGCTGAGGTCCTTAAAGGAGCTAGCTCTAAAAAGGAGCTGTGATTTAGGTTGGTTCGGACCAGCCTAAACCAGCCTGAGAGATACTCCCTTAACCATCGGGCGCACGCTTTCTCCTCCGAGAGCGGAACACAGCGACAGAAGTGTGCGGAGGCTCGATCCTGAGGCGTTCTACCCACACTATCTAAAACAAAACTTTTTGGATATCAGAAACGCATGCCTGCTGTTAACATGAACAACGCGTTATAACTGATTAATCACGTACACTTCTTCATGCTTAAGAAAGATAAGAGGAAATCGGAATTTCCGATTTCCTCATTTCCTCCGATTCGGAAACCATCACGCAATCGTAATTACGACAAAGCCTTCGTCACGAAGGCGACGCTACTGAGGACGACTCTTTTTCGTATCATAAAAGGCCTCTTCTGCAGAGGGGCTCTCATCCTTGCCACGTGGTCCTCATTCTTCTGGGTTTCCTTCTACTCCCAGTATACTTGTGCCTTCCCAAGGCACAGTCTCCAGATCCTGTAACTGTGTGACTAACAGTCTAATCGCTTGCTTGTCTGGAGGTCAAGAGTCTTGCCAGCATGTCGTCTTGACTCAAGACGACATGCTGGCATGCCCATGTCACTGGGTTCTGTCTCAGCACCTTCGATGCTTTTCGATCATTTTCAGAGGTCCTGATCACTTGAGGACCTTAAGCTCCTTCCCTTCAACTCAAGTTTAGGACTTCCTTAAAAATCCCGTTTAGGTCCTTAAATCACTAAGGTCCCTAGGTTATAGGCCCAATGAGTCCGGATTCGATCTGCAATTCCGATCTGAAACCTTTAGATAAGAAACCGACGGATACGACAGGATATCGGGCGCAATCCAGCCGAAGATGCGCTGATAGAAGATGCCAGAACGTGCGGAATTCACTTCGCTTCCCCGGTCCGACCGGGAGAACGAAGCGAATCTCGACCGGGCGGGATAGCCATAATAGGTGATACGGATTCTTATCTTATCCTTCTGAGCCTGAGGGCTGCGAGCTGTTTCATGCAACGAAGAATGCGCGAGCGAGGTGCGCAAACGGCACGATTCGTTCATAGGTACGCGAACAACTTCGCACTTCACGCAGTGCGCGAAATCACGCGCAAGAATTCAAGTACGTTGTCCAACCGTTGTTTTGTGGCCTCTGGAGAGACTGAGGAAGGCCACAAGCGAGGTAGACTCATAAGACGGAGTCTACAGCCGCAGCCTTAGAGCAGAAAACGTGATTGTTAAATCATGTATTGCTCATCATTAAGGACCGCTCCAGTTGAGTCAAGTGCTTTACGCGCAATAGCGATTTGCACTCGTGCAAATGCGCGAAAGATGCCGCTATCCACTGCGTGCATTGCGGCAGTGCACGCAACGCGAGTGCACACCCGTTGAATCAAGCACCAAACCAAACCCCGTTGAACCAGTTTTAGGTATCTATAACGATGTACAAGGATCATGGAGGAGGGAAGGGCAAGTACCTATACGGGTGAAGCGCGATTCGTAAATGAGCGGTTCATCCTAGGTAATACCTAGTAGGTATGTTCGATGCCGAAGTTTTTGATCCATCGTTAATTTCGTGCCAGATTCTTTTCGTACGACATCTTCCCGTATACAATGGTTTCATTGAAAAATGCTCTGACCTCGCCGTTTGTGCTCTGATCTTTCCGACCAAGAGTGATTTTGTCCGTATTTTTCGTCTACGGGTTAGACCGTCTAACTTAGACGTTCAGGGCCTGAACTTCAGGAGTGATTCATTTAGGGACGAGCATCTATACAATGCTGTTATCAGAGACTTTAAGCTAAGAATTCTAATTGGAAACCGAATTGTCACAATAAATGATACATCAAGTCATACCTAACAGCGAATCATTTCACTTTACCTCGCTCAGATGTTCTCTTACTAAGAAATAGAGTCATCGCAAAAGAGGATACACCCAGTCATGACAAACAGCAAAGAACCTCCATCTGTCTTCTTCAGCGAACTGGGTCTATGTCTTAGCGGTCTAGCTGCTTCAGGTGGCCACTGCACTACGCGCGGACGTTTTTACACAATCAAGATTACCATTGGAGCATTTTGTACTTGTACGAAATGACAGAAATGTGGTAAGCACACAAGCAAATGTCTTAAAATTCTTACGTATCCTCGTTCTACCACAATAATATAGGAGCCCGGTAAGCACACAACTAAATAACTCCCAAATATGCTAATAGCACATCGCGTGCACAATATGACAATATGGCCGGTCGATAACCATATTGTTGAAGCCCAATATGAGTTGGATTCGTAGTTTAGTGGGTAGATACGCTGGCTGTGATACGGAAGGTCGTAAATTGATTCACGTCTGCGACAGGATGATGGCGCCGGGGGGCAATTTTGGGCATATATGGCGCCATGATGGCGAAGCGTGTCAGCTATGAATGATACGACAGGCTGAGAGACTCCGAATAGCAACACTACGTTGCGACCCTTACTCTTGGATATGCACCATTAGTCTTCCAAACAAGCGAAACTCCCAGAACCACTCAACCAGTGTTGCTATTGGTTGAGTGGCCCTTTCCGCCACTCCGTGACCGCCACTCACCTTTCCGTCTCGCTCACGTGTGCATAGCTTGATATGTTGGGCAATAACAGCCGTAACCTGCATACTCCATCGACAGACAATGAGGCCATAACAATAATAGCGACCAAAGAACAGTGGTAACGAAAATCGAGATAACATAAGCCAACCTCGGAAAGCCAGGACAACATAGCCCAGCCTCCCCTCTCCTCTGAAATGTGGCCATGGGGGACCTCATTTTAAGACCGATCAAGAGAGAAGGAGTAGGGACAATAATGCGAGCCGATAGACGGCGTGTCATTGTGACACTGTCATAGTTGCTGACATCAACCGAACAGTAACAGAAGTCAGCAAGAGCACTTGAAGTAGGAAAGAGTCCTACTCAGCGTAACCACCACGGGACGTATAACGCTCACGTGTGCAAGCACGCAGTAATTGCGTCAGGAGTGCTCCACTTCCGTGAAGAAGTGAATTTACTCCACTATATCACCTCAGCGTTTTCGGATATCCCCCAAGAAGGAGTTGTTCTCCCTCCTGGGGGATATTCGATCCCAGAACCGAACCACCCTGCATTCACATTCATTACTTCCGGAGGAATACTCCGCCATTCTACCTCTGAAGGTTCCCAGAGTAAGTTACAAACTTCAAGCTAGCTTGTTACGTGTCTTCGTAACGCTTCTGGCTTCATATGTACAGATCTCGGAAGATGCTGTGAAATTGTGTCAGCAGCGTGAAAATCAAGTTTCAGTGTTCTCGTCTTCACGAAGACAATAAAAATGAAACTCTTCTGCATCCTGTACTTCATCATGGCGTTCGGCCACATCATTGTTGGTGACGACTCGGCTGACAAATCGGAGAATAGGCCTTCCTCAGTTTTGAGGGTCCTCAATGATCCTTGCTGGTCTTGCTGGGGGCCCTGTCGCTGTTTTGGCCACTGTTCATGCCCCTAAAAGCATAAGCCACAAGTTGTGGAAGATTCGCACCATGTGAACGGTCTTGGTGAGCAGCTCACCATGAGCTGCAGTTGTCTATCTGTCCCCTTTCTAAGAATACTTAACGAATATTCTCTTGAGGAGTAGGGTTCTGGACGAGGTGGATCTTCAGCATTCTGACAGTTCTGGTCTACAGTTGATCTGGACATCTGTTATACTACTCCTATCCTTCCGTGTATTATTTTCATCTTGATATTTTCATCTTGATATTTTCGTCTTGATTTGCGATTGATGTACTGGCGTTAAGTTCCGGAGTCTGATGCCACAATTCTGTGGATCTACGAGTTCTATGCCAGCAATTGAATTATTGGCGTTAGCGAACCCATAAAAGTCCGAGTCTCGTTTTATCTTAGAGGGTAGTTCTCAAAAACAGTTGAGGGTATTAATTAATGATAATTCGATGGATACCCCTCTCCATCATTGGAGTTTCACCCGCCCGTTCTACGCTTCCTAAGAAGTAATGCTCCATGCAAAAAACGCGATATTCACGAAGGGAATTAAAAACACACCGCGAATTACCCCGGACAAATCAGTGGAGAACCTGCGAAGCGTCCGCGATGTGGGCGTTGATCCGTCAACTTGACGGGGACTCCCCACTACTACCTCCGAATCGGAGGCTCCGATCGACCCGAGGAGAGGCTTTTTGACTTAATTCTTTCTTAGCGTCGATGATGTTACAGCATAGTTCATTGGAATCGACACCTTATTACTACTAGAGTACTATGAACTGCCTTCGCCATACATAACGGTAATCTCTTCTTACTAGGTTTCTCGGACGAGGTGATGGCGCTGCCATTGGTCAACGCATATCCGTTGCCTATATCGTGTTGCGTAAACGACAATGTTTCTCTGGAGTCATAGTGAGGTCTCGCTCGCCCAATACTGTTACTATTGCTTTCGATAACGGATATATCGATGAGACTGACCTGTCGACTACTGAATATAAACTAAACACCCGTTCGTAGTTTGACTCTTCTTGCGCCAAAGGGCCTTTGTGTTCCAAGTCCTGGGGCGTTCCCCATCATGGCGACACCTACATCTGCGTCTAACCCAGTCATAGAAGCTTCAAACGGAGGAGAAAATCCAGTTCAATCCCCACGACCTGCTCTCCGAAGGCAGTCCTGTGTCGATTCTGCTGCGGAGTTCCACTCCCCAGGATCCTTACAAGGAGAGCTGCGTAAGGCGAGGCTGTACACTGTACAGTGTACAGGGGGCGACTTCGATCACAGTTGCGAGACACTACTGAGCAACTGAACAACCTCATTGTGTCCTCCGAAGATGATGTTCAAGTACATGATGTCCTTGCTGATCGAGAGAGAGATCTCCGGTTGGCACTAGAGGAGCAGGTGTAGCGAAACTCCCGCTCGGTAACACAACTGTCCCATCTCCTCTGACACCCCACGTTGACCATACTATCGAAGATTCGATTCGAATCTCACGTGGATAGTAACACAATCGCTGTCCGTTCATGAGGAAAACCCTCATGAAGGGATTGGACGATCGATTTCCGCTATTGTGTCGCTCTGACTCTTTAACTTCTCTCAACCTTGACTCGCTATTCTTCTACTAACTACTACTTCCACTTCAACCCTATGTCTAGTACCCAGTCGTCAATTAACGGGGAAGGAGCTGCGACCATTACTACACAGGGTGCTTATGTGGTAGCTCTTGAGCTACGGTATGATGAGCTCAGCTCACCGAAAAGAACTCCCAGATTTTGGGCCGGTCGAAGACGTTACCCTCTGTTGTCGGTGCTCTTCCTTCGGAGTTTTCAAACTATACGCTTAGCTTGAACGGGCATCATCCACTGAACAATGCCAGATTATCGAGCACACACCCGTGTGTTCCTTCAGGTCGTGGACAACGAGATCAGCAAGTCATATTTCCTCGGGTCGACAATGGTAGCAAAGTACCTGTCTATGGAGCTATCCTTCCCCCGCCCTGTAGTCAGCCGACATTGGCGACTTCAGCACCTTATCAGCAAGCGGTTCCACGGCCCGAAGCCTTCGTTATGACTCCTGGGGCACTCGTTCCGACCAGGGTCTCAGTGCAAGGAGTACGTCCAGTAGATTCTGTTTCCAATGTTGGTGTACCTACTCGTATGAGTATTCCTAAGGAGTGTGATTCAGCTGCCATCGGTAAGCTGGCGATACAGTCACTGCGAAAGAGTCATCAATTCTCTCAGCACGTACTTGGGATTGAGGGGGCACTTCACGAAGCTGGTGGTGGTTTTTATGATGAAAATGGAGCCTTTCAAGTTGAAAGTTTCAGTTGGGTTGGCCTGGCCAACCCAATCTTGCCAATCGCATCAAGTTCAAGCTGACAACGCAGCTAAATTCGGGGAAAACGGCTTTCACTCCAGGCTTCAACTTTAGTCTTGTTCCGGATGAGAACCGCGTCATTGCTATTCACGAGGAAGAAGTCAGCGATATATTGCGATATTACAACGTACACCGTATTAGTATCGCCTTCGCTCAGCAGTACCAAAGATCATTCTATGTCACACTCCTCCATGCCAGGATGGTCCATCAGCATATATCCATCTTGGATGGATATATGCTGATTTGTGATGTGACAGCTCAGGTCAGCCACGTTCAGGCTTTCTCTAGCAATCTTGTCATCAATGGTCGAAGAGAAACTCTAATCCGCGTAGGAGTTGGCGCACCATGGTCAAGAATCTGCGGAGTTCTACGAGAGACCGGTCTAGATTGGATCATGCCATTGGTCTTTGAAGTGGGGACTTTACCTTTAAATTGCCTCCCCAGCTCCACCGTTCTTGCGGCCAACGCCGTCAGTGTCGACTCGAATACTCCTCCAGTGTGGATCCGTAATACTGAGCCTCATATAATCTACCGAGAAACTGGTGATTTCCTGAAAGGTCAGGAAAAATTCCCACTGAAAGGAGTCAAAAAGAACTCCTTATTAAGGAGATCATGACTGAACAACAATCGCACATTAACAGCTATGTGAAAGACACTGAGCAGTTGCTTGTCGACGTGGACCTTGCGTACGCCGGAATGTTTTGGATACCGGCGTTTTTCGTCGTCGTGACTCCTTTTCTGGGAGCAAAGTCGGCTAACTATGCTAGTAGTGGGCACCAAAGTATTCCAAGTTACGGTAACAAGTTGCAACATGATCTGGCGTTGTGACCGGCCTTAGACCCACTGAGCTTGTTTGGAACACTTGGTGAGGTATCTGGACCGGCATAAGAGGAGAAATGTGTAGGTTAAATTTATGGCAGTTCGGTCAGGTGTTGCTGACCCTATTAATGGTACTGACATCTGATTCAAGGGTGCTCGGGAAAATTCGAGAATATTATGATAATATTATTATCCTTGGTGTACTTATCTGGCCATAAGTTTGCGAAAAAAATCATGATGATGGGAAATTTAGTGGATTTTTTATTTCGGAATTTTTCAGATTTTCTTGTAACTGTAAATTATCAGATGTATATTTTTTCCGCGACCGTGAGGTGGACATAATATTACTTTCCCCCTCTCCCCAGTGCCCACCTGCCTGTGTATCGGTCGTTTAAACAGAGTAGGAGAGGTCATGCCCTGGAGGAAATT
>NW_003205331.1:27972-31294 GCF_000006405.1 Perkinsus marinus ATCC 50983
CTTCGCATTTACACGTTAGCTGTAACTCGCTCGAATTTGCGCCATTTTGGATTAGCCGCTGCGCCCCAGCATGATGAAGGGTGTCCGAGGTGGAGAGCCATAGGGTGTAGATCTCGATCACCTTCTCCCGGAATTCAGAGAAATTATGGTGCAGATCTCGTAGATCTGGACGGTGCAGAAAGGAAGAGGGAAGCCAAGTTTGTATACCGTATTTACTATCCTAAATCTAACGAATATGGGACTGATGTGTCAATTACCGACAAGGTGTGATGTGAGTGGAAATTCAGCACGATATTCTGTGTTTGGAAATTTCAAGGTGGAAATTTCCGGAATTTCCAGGAAATTTCCGCCAAGATGCTTCCGGGATTCTGCGCTAGCGCGCAGTCGGAATCGAGGGAGTACAAGAGGGGCAAGATTGACGAGTTGGAGAGTCGTTTCGTGGATCCATGCGTTACATTATCGATTGCGTGTCGCGTTCAGTTCGGGAGCCAATGATAACTCGAAAGGGATGTAGGTGCGTCAATCACGGTCACGTCTGACGATCCGTCAAAGCAGCTTTGTGAGAGACAGGTTTTCGCTCTCGAAAGACCTCGTTTCTGGGTGGTCGAATTCTGCTCAGTATGTCGAAGAAATCTGGTTTATCCATGTCTTTGAAGGCTTTCCTGTTATATTGACTATCTCTTGATGGCTCCCTCGTCGCGTAGGAGAAGCTTTGTCTTCGACCCCCGACCACTATAGCAGGTCAATGTTGTCCTGTAGACTACAGGCTGTAGTACAGCCTGTAGTCTACAGGACCTGTAGTACAGGTGCTGTAGTACAGAAGCAAGTATTACTTGCCAAGTAACTAGGTTACTGTAGCCCCAAGTTGAACTTCAAGACTTGAACTTAGTTCAAGTTCAAGTTCCCCTTGCTTCAAATTGTTCCAAGTGGCACCTCATGACGCACGACGAAGACTTGTAAGCGCTCGCCTTGATGATCGATTCCAGCCGTTGGGGCTTTTACGCACAACAACCAATTCTGACTCAGAATTTCTGAGCATCACTACGATACTCTATCAATGCGGAGAGCTATTCTTAATGCAAATGGAGCTTTTTTATAAACGAAACGTGCGTAGAGATCAGTAAATAGCCACTTTCGTTAGATTTCCTGGAAATTCAAGGGTCGTGGAAATTTTTCCGAAATTTCCTTCGGAAATTTCAGGAATGGAAATTGACACTTGCAAAAATCACACCCTGATTACCGACGTGCAAGCAAGAAGTCGCATTGCTGAAATAAAGTTGGCAGATGCATCGGTGTGGGCTGCCTATGAGCGGTATCGCTTGAGCGAAGATACTAGTGACACTTCATGAGTGCTACTACCAATTGATAATGCAAGTCTGAGAACGTCATTAGGTTGTGTTCATACGGCTCACATTATCCCCAGGTCGCAGCCGCATACCGGTTTGGTCGCATGTCGCGCGCCCCCGCACGGCGCGCGAGATTTACACGGAAATTTCCATTTCCATCGTTTCCGAAATTTTCCAAAGAAAAAAATTTCCTTTCCGCGAAATTTTTTTTGACGCTTGCCCGCCCGAAGGACAAACCCTGTATAACAGTTATACTATAACTCAAACTTTTCGAGCATATTCAGTAACGATGTATCACACTATGTCAATTGAGTGTGTTATCGTCCGTATATCACTGCCCATATATTACATCATTCTCCACGTTGCAAACATGATCAGTATGAACCGAGCAACACCAATAGAGTTATAACACTTGAGCCATATATCGAACACAGGTCATATACAACATTCCACGGTGGAGCGTTGGAGTCTCCAACATGAGATAGAAGCTCTAGGTAAATGGAGCTTGTGCAACCAAAGACACCAGTTGAATGCAAAAATATGAAATTCATTACACCAGCGCGTGAGTTCACATATACCATGGAACACGTCATGCTCATGCATTACTGTACCACTAATATGCGAAAATCCCAGAACCCGATTCATCGAATCAATCTCTCATCTCTCGTAAAACTGCTCGGACGATACTTCTGTGCGCGCCATACGCACGCATCAACATGTGGATTCGAACATTTCAAGACCAATCTCTGGTCACAGGATTCCAGTTTCAACCGTACTTGAGAGGGCACCCATTAGCATAAAGTTCGATGAGTAGGCGGATAATCAGCCAATTTCCACGGCTGTTTAAATTCAGTTTTTTTCATTTGCAGTCCTATTCAGTAGGCAGGTAATTAAAAGGTAAACAAGGATACAGGGTTCGATCTAAGGAGTCCTTAGATCGTCCTTAGTAAGGAGGAAATCTCGCTCGCCCTCGGGCAGTGCTCGACCAGCACTTTCTAAGGAACTTCAAACATTTTCTAAGGAGATTCTGCTTCTTTCTAAGGACCTTCTGCTTTTTCATAAGGAAGCCACCTCTCCACTTATAGGTCCTTTTGGCCTTGTTTTGCAGCTTAGCCTCGGATAACAGCCTCGCCTTGGATAACAGTTCGGGTTTCGGGTTGCCTTGGGTGTTAGGTTTCCCTTTCTCCGCTTTCACCTACAGTCCTCCCTTTTCTTATTGGTTTTGCGGACCCCCTTCTACTACAAAACGCTTCTTAACCCTTCTCAGGATGCTTATCAGTTGATAGTTAATAATTGATACCGTTGCCGACTTCTTTAAATCTCGAAATCTTAGCTTTGATAACGATAACTCAGCACTTTACAACCTTATATTGTCGTTACCCTCCGCCTGCCTGGAGTTCGAGGCTTCGGAATTCAGTTCCATACGCTACTACACAGATAAATACACTGAGAGGTACCAAGAAAAACCAATCGGCGGATACCGTGCTTCTAGCACGGTAAAGTAGAAAATTCCGTTTTACCGTTCGCTTGCCCATCTCGCTCGCTCGCCCATCTATCTCGCTCGCCCATTCTTCCAGGAAAATGGGCGAGCGAGATTGTCCCCTTGGGAATGGAGATCTTCCTTAGGCCGCAGGTCGCACCTGCGTGATTGCGTGAAAGGGTTTTTTGGCGCGCTCTCTCAGGGGCCCCCACCCCTGGCGCGCGCCGATGCCATCATGGCAGCAGTTCACTGGACTATAATAAAACCATTCTGATCATGCAATCAACAACATCTCGGTAACAACAACGTGAGCATGTTACAAACAAGGAAAGTCGCACGTGGCACTCATGAGCGATCCCGTTCGTGATGACAGAGGGAAGCGCCTACTAGGAGCGTTATAACGGACACAACGACCAACGCTGTTCGCTGGCTCACCTATTAGTCACGTCCTCTTCGCTCTGAGCGCATGTATGATCTCCGCCGAGTTCCTACGTAC
>NW_003205331.1:31394-37671 GCF_000006405.1 Perkinsus marinus ATCC 50983
CGATTGTGCATCCCGGAGGATTTCGCGTTCCGCCGGGATTGAACCCGGGTGCCTATCCCGTCCCACCCCATATGGACTTCCCGGCCCATCAGTTCAACAATAATTCAGCCCCGCCGGCCGGCGTCCCCAACGGTCAGACCCCTCAGGGCGGTACAGTGCCTCAACATGTTCTCCCAGCTCCTAACGAGATGCTCCCTAACCCCTTCGCGGTAGCGGAGCGTATCTTTGGCCAAGCCGGCCTCAAACCAGAGCAAATTGCCAGTATTCTGAAGGCAGCTCAGCCAGTGTCTTATGGCGACTAATGACAAGTGAAGCTTCTGGACATTATTTTGTCGTGGTGATTCTATTTGAGCTTTCAAAACTTCACAGAGCAGATGGCGTAGCCATTACTCTCGATTTCACATTCGCGTCTATTGACTCGATTGCGTTTATGACATTGATGCCCATGACCACGTGCCTTATGATGATGATCAGAATGGCTTTGAGTTCGAGTGGGTGATGAGCTGTATGTAGTGAAAGAAGCCTACGACTCGTGAGCTCGTACCTTAAGATAGCTAGAATAATGTAGGCGGGCTAGTCCGATAACAAACCCTCAAGAGAAAGGAGTGAGCCAAGTGCATGGCTCGTGAGTGGGGGAAGTGATACACTCGGTGTTGATATCCGACATGAAAAAACTGAAGAAAATAAAGTGGGAAGATATCCTTAGACTGTTCTAATCGTGCGAGTTGACCAATGATGGCCATTCGCGTTGTGCTCAGGTCGTCGGTAGCAAGTATGTGCGCTTATTCAGCCCGTCACAGGAGAAGTGTCTTTACCCTCTCCAGCGAGGTATCCTCACTAACAATTCCACTCTGCCGACTGACATCCTCACTGAACCTATCGACACCGAGAGATATCCCTTATATAAGGAGGCGACATACTCGGAAGCCATTCTGAATGCCGGCGATGCGCTGTTTTTACCGAGTAACTGGTGGCATTTTATTAAAAGCTACGAAGTAACGGCCAGTATTGCACATTTCTTGAAGAAACAGCGTGACAGCGTAACAGTTACCAAAAGAAATTTTCTTCTGTTAACTGTTACGCTTCCGCTTCATGACTGCTTTCTGTCTCCCATAATGGGAGTCCCATTCAATTGATTCGTTTGGTATATGATCCCACTCGAGAAGAAGATCTTATTCCCGTGAAGTGCGAAAAAGTGCTTGTGACATCGGGCGAGTATTGAGG
The DNA here is from genome assembly GCF_000006405.1 of Perkinsus marinus ATCC 50983. Taxonomy (NCBI): domain Eukaryota; phylum Perkinsozoa; order Perkinsida; family Perkinsidae; genus Perkinsus; species Perkinsus marinus. Next base: position 32,619 of record NW_003205331.1, read on the forward strand.
GGCGGTCCACATTGATCCTCACGCGATCCAGCGGAGTACCAACCAAGTTGGTTGGCTATACGGGTTGTCACGGTCGAGACAGGATTCTGAGAAAAACATTGAGCACCAGTGTGAAGAGACAGAATGAAAGAATACTTGCCATCGTCAAAGGATTAAGCAATCTACAAGACTTCCGATATAATACCGAGTCGCTCAACTATTGCCAGATAGTAGAAAATATAGTCAAGCATCCCCAGCGCATAATCAGGGAGAGTCCGCTATCATGGTAATGAACTAATTGATCCACATAATTCAGGGTAATGCTGAGATAATATCAGCCAGGCCGCATCAGCATGCCAACTAACGTTTTAGCCTCAGTTGAAGTTCGACTATTCAACTCATCCTCGAAGCTTAGATTGGATAAACAGGTTGTTGCTATCGTATAGGTATCATACCTAAGGTGAGGGAAAAAGGATGAGTGGGTCGAAGCCCCTCGTGTCATGCCACGCGTAGAGTCACACCTCGAGATGGCGCATGGAGCGTCCACCCAGGTGATGCTCCACAGATTTGGAGATGAGTTCAACTGAAACTACAACACTTGGTCCGAACGCGTAAACGGCGACATGGCAAATCTCAACCATTCTCATGACAACAGTCGGATTGCATGTGTTTGAGTCACTCGAATCTGCAGTGGCGCGTGCGCAACATCATTCCTCATTCAGTTAGCGTGGTAACAATGGTGATGCGTACACGTTAACGAGCTAGCGTGTCGGCTCCAAGCCTTGGAGTCCAAGGCATCCTCGAACCGAAGTGAAGATGCGGTTACCTCAGCAATTCTGGCCGATGACGCTTGGGAGCTGCCCTTCAGACGGTGAACCTCAGAGCAGCCGCGATGGAGGATATTACGCGACAAGCATTACCAGAACCATGACAGTTCAACTGTCACCTGATGCATCGTAGCACACCGTGGCCGGAAAGGCCTTTCCCGGCTTGTACGGTACAAGCTGTACCCTCACGACCTGATTGATTTTCAACACGATAATGCACGAGCGTTCAAAGTTGAGGTTAAGTGTACATCTGAGTCGTCTGACTGACGATCATCTAACGAGAATCCCCGCGCGTAGAGGACGACGACGACAGATGAGCAGTTGGTGCGAACATGGAAATTCCGTGTCCCCCAACAATTAGTAGTGTTCCAAGTACTAAAATTCTCTCTACTCTCATCAACAGCCCTCGATGGGAAAGAGCTATAACGCTATAAAGAAGACTGTGGAGATCTGAACATGTTCAGAGACTTGACGAGGCGCTCAGGACATAATGGAAACTCTTAAGTCGAGTAGTAGCCCTCCGACAGTAGACAATCTTTGCACTATGCTGTCTTCTTTTGCTGTCTATCCTCCTGGTAACCACGAGGCTTTGTTTCCGTGAGAATGGTCCGAGAGACTCTATCAAAGGTCTTAATTGAGACGAGCGTACTGTTGACTGCTCGTAGCTCAGCCATGGTAGCTATTTCCATTCTTTTTATTATATGGAGTACAATTCCTCCACTTCGGAATTGGCAATTCCGTGTCGATGTGCGGCTCGCGTTACGTGCTGTCCACGATGCTCGTGGTGTCGGGATGGAGGGCGAAAGCGCTCGCGTCATCACAAATGATTTTCTTGGATGATGCCTTCTTCGACAATAGCACTCAATGTGCGAGTATCGAGTTGAGCGACGTTTCTGACAAAGTGACTATCCGTAGTTATTTTATAGGATGGAGAATCAGCATGAATTATCTGTTATATACAATGCTTCCTCCTTGAGCTTGCGTGAGTCCATCATGGACTTCACTAGGCGAAACCTCTCTTGTAGTTGGTAACACAGAATGCCTCAGTACTTCTTAGTCTTCCTTCTCCTCGCCCTCACCGGTCTATCGGATGCCCAGCTATCCGGCAAGTTCTGTGGGTCTGCCTCTACCGATTTCGGCGATTTCGAAGTCGAAATCACCATTACAAGCCAAACGACGGCGGACGTTGCCGCTGCATTCGGTTATGATGGAGAATTGAAAAGGGGTACCGCGAAGGGTGTTACATTCGTTTACAACCCCTCTAATGGCGACATCAAGGTCACGGACATACAGAAGTTAGACGACCTGATTGGAGAGATATCAGCGCCCATCAGTGGATCTGATCTTGCTTACCTCAAGTATCTTGGAGACAGCATTCAGATCGTGAGTCTGGGCAACTTCGCACTACCCCGCTGTTGAGAGGCGTCGCGTGTAAATCGAAATGGTTATTTTCATCTTCTTGACTATCATTCATTTTGGTCTAGCAGTATATACCTTAATCAGTCGAATTGTTTCTCTGAAGTCCCAACAGTGTCTGGCCGTCTGCTCTCCTAGTGAACACTTCGGACTATAAATCTGAGACGCATTTCGGGTGATCGTTTTGACCTTAATCTTCACTACTCTTTCTTGTCATTGGAATAATCATGTGAAGTCGATTATCAGACAATTTGATCTATCACGAGTAGCTGACTCAGTTCAAATGGTATCTGGTTTATTGTCCAGTCTCAACGCATGGGTTCTTGAGTTCAAGTCACTAGACCAGAATTCAGTTTCAACTCGGCGACAGTGAGACTCTGACGCATCCTTGTGAATCACAACGATGAGCGCTCAGCATGAGGACTGAGCCATCACAACTTGTGATGGCTAAAAAACAACCCATGGCTACAGTTTCTGCATACCGTCAACATGCACAGAGGACTTGGATATAAGGCCGCTGACTTTCTCAACGCTGGGAAGGCCGTCAACTTTCTCAACTCACCCGGATACTCACAATTTGTGTTATGCCGCCCCAATGACGAAACTATAGATTATCAATCTATAGTTTCGTCATTGGCAGCATAACACAAATCTAAGATTGAGCTTCGTCCTGTCTCTAGGGACCTGTTTCTTTTGTCTTCGTATTTCACTCCTAAGGACTACTGTCCTGGATGGCTGATATTGGGTCTAGTAGTGATATGTCGACAGTCTTAAAGAGAGCTGACTGTAACAGACGCTCGATCTTAGAGGGCCGCTCGCCGAATGGCCCGAGTAGATGAAAGGCTGAGTAGCAATGGATAGAGGAGCTCTTAGATATGCATGCTCACGAATATTGGTGATTCTTAGACCACAAAAACGATAGCCCATTACTAGAAGGAAAAACCAATATCCCAAGCTGAAAATCCTCTTGATCATCTGAGACTTAACCAAGAAGACGAAACAATTAACGGAATCTATCGGATATGGTGTGGGATCCTATCGAAAAGGCGTGTGTGTGAGTTTGAAGTCCAACGCCGACAACACGGCCAGGTTAGACTCGCATCGATGCACATTAGCTCCCGAGGGATCATAGCCTTCTAAATTGGACCAATTTAATTGGTTATTTTCATCATGCCTATGAGATTTGTCCACAGGGCGAAATTACCACTGCCAATGTACTTCCTTAAAGGAAAGTGTCCTCTCAGAAGGATCCGCTTACACAATTACGGGGCCTGTGTATGACAACGGAACACAAGCACTCGCCACAGTGTGTTGACCACAAGCACCATCTCCGAGATTCGAAAAGTCCATACCCTAGCATAAGTCATCCCTCACCCGAGACTATCTTTCTCGATGGCAGAAACATATACTTCTAGTTGCGTTCCCCATATATTATATGGGTTATATAGCGTATAACGGCTTTTTCGGTCGAAATTTCTAAGGTCAGTTTCTCACAAAAGTTCGCTGTAGCTGTGCATCGATTCCACACCAATTGTTATTTGCCCAAGAGTTCCGCTTCTGTCTACATAATTCGGACGCAAACGTGAGCAATCTGGTCTTGTGCACTCGAGCAGGAGATGTTCACTGGTCTCTTCAACATGGCAATGAGAGCAATTCTCATCATGCGAACCCAAGCAGTAGCTGGGTCAATATCTATATCTTCTCAATAAGGTAGAATGACCGGAGAGAAACTGGAGGAATGCTCAAGTATTTCTATACGATACTACTCTACGGACGGATAGGGTCGTGAGTCACGACTCGTGACGACCCTACCGGGTCGTATCGGGTAGGGCCTACCCGATACGACCTAATCATTTGATGACTGACCCTCTGATGCAACATGGATATTGCACAATGTTTACGGACTATCAGTGCCCTCACCCCGATTCCGTCTATCCAAAACATGGATGGACACGATGGGAAGTGACTCTCTTCCACAAGATCCTCGGATTTGCTCACTCCCTGAACGAAGACGGCTTCATCTGATGGTTAGCTCACTGTCCCGGAGCAGTAAATCGGGCGGATGGCCCATCTCGCGGTCGACTACACCAACCACGATATGACTCCCCCTTCTACGATCGACAGCGCTCCTTCCGTCATGCAGTACTACAAGCAGTCCTTACGAATGGATGTTCTGATCACCGGGTGATCAGAACATTCATTTGTAAAGACTGCTCACGTGGTCAGCACCCCGACGTACATCGCAAGCCCATATGGTTGAAGTTACCACATGATTATATTCCATCATCACCATCCGAATCTACCGGTGAGCTCGTGCCCGATCTTGACAGTACCGAACATGAAGCTCACTCACTCACTCGATATCGATGATATGATGGTATGGTTGAATGGCCTGGAGCTGCTTGCGGCTTATGCCGAAGCGTCAATGCGGAAGAGATACTCCGTAAAGATCATCTAAGAGCTCGGCAACTCCGTCAATATGGTACAATGATCGAGGTCTCCGATGCGTGGCGCACGCAGTCCTTGGATGGCTTGTATTTAACTACCTATGATGTACTTAAAGTTCTGTCAGGACTGTTCTGACGAACAAGGCTCAGGATGATGACTCTGAGACTGCGGAAATAATCCACACATTCTGTAGGCCTACGGATTCGAATACTCTAATACCTCAGCGTAGTATGGGTCATGTGATACTCGTAATATAATCTCTCAGCGGTTCTTCTGGCGTTAGACTGGTGCTACTGTCAGAAGAGCCTTGCGAACGTGCGCTACGTGTATGCCATTGAGAGACCAACGACATTATCAGCCTACTGGTGGTTCAAAGAAGATCA
>NW_003205331.1:37771-48312 GCF_000006405.1 Perkinsus marinus ATCC 50983
ACATCTAACTACGCCTGTTGATGGTCTTGGCCCTCTGAAAATCTGTGACCATGGTCAAAGTGAATCACTTTGAGTGATGATGGTGCATCGAACCCCAATCAACGACTCGATAAGATCAGGTTAACCGTGATCAGTGACTATGTCTCCGGGTTCTGCGATGCTGAGTGTGTTCACTCCTCCGAGAAGAACGACACTTGTCACCTCCGTATCGTCTATCCTATGGCATTATTAATGGCCGGTGTACCTGCTCGCCGATAACCATGCGTGCGAAGATACGTGCATGCCTGTGCAGCCTGTGGCTATCATCGCCTCGTCACATGTGGAGCAGCGATGCACCACTGACTTGTGAGCTTTATCCACACCCACCCGAGCCGGAGGATGTGCGTCGGGACCGCACTGTGTCAAACCATGTTCACACCATGCGCTCTCCGAGTCGGGAACCCCGACCACGTAGAACCCCGGCGTATTCGCTAGCTACGGACTCCCTGATTGCCGATCTACAGGTCAGACAGTGAGAGTGCTAGTCTGACACTAGCAGCTAGTCTGTAGTTGCACAGGTGATTGACTGGCAATCTCAGCTAAAGCGGGATCCTAGCACTCGGCGAATGACGCCCTGGTTCTCCAAGCCCATACTCTCGAGTCAGAGTGTTTTCCATGCTATGAGCGGTGCTACTAAACGAGTCCATGCGTTGGCGACATATATGCTAAAGTACCTATTGAGAGGCCGTGAGCCTGCTTTGTCAGCGTTCATCTCGCAGAAAACCTTGCTCGTCGGAGATTGGATGCCTGTTGATCCCACTTTCATCTCCTCCACTGTCGTGACTCACAACTCGTGAGCCTCGAATTCCCGGCTTACCTGATCTGGAAAGTGGTAACAGCGGCAACGCCGTTGTGAGCTGCACAAACGCGGATGCTGTGAAGAACCAACTCGTGGAGATCACTGATGCCGTAAAGCCGTCAATGCTACGTCAATAAAGGTTGCAAGAGGCAACCAAAGTCTACGAGAAGAATTGGGAGTCTCGACGCCAGGGGGGACGAGGATCTCCTCTATCGTCGACACTCTCTTTCAATTCTGGTGATAAGGTTTACGTATTTGCTCATAAATCTTCTGGGGTGGCGGATAGTTGTCGAGGTCCTAAGGACCTGGTCCTTACACAATCAATGTTGCCACAGTTCATACCCTGGTAGTGGAAACTCCCAACGGCTTTGAAGACTTGAAATTGAAGTGCATTCTGCCAACAAATGCAAGTTGTGTTCCACTGCTGATGAGCAGAGGAGCAGTTTAGCTCCGTTATTTACGGACATTGCGGATAATGATGTCCAGAGATTCATGAAGAGGGTCATACTGATGGGACCTGTTGGAGTCCATAATCCCCAAGCCATATCTGATGAGGCAGAAATCACGTCTCCCGCACTCAGTACATATCATATTTCAACTCCATCTCCTACTGTGGCTGTCTCGCCGAGTAAGAGTCAAACCGGTGCTACTGCTAAGGAGATAATGAAGAGAACTGTGTTTGCTCCTTGATTATTCTATGTTACAACGCGTATAATTTCTGCGATTCTTGGACAGGAGGATATGGTAATCCATTTACCCTTGCCACCTTGCTCTATTTTGAGTGCCTGCATTTTTGTACACAATGAGTATTCCAGTATATTATAGCTATAGATTATAGCGTCAATACAAGTATACGCATACGTGCACGTGTCCACGCTAAATATTCTGGCTTCAAGCTCTAAGATCAGTCTATCAGGGTAGAGCACACACTTTTCTTACCTAAGCGTTCCCTTATCTTGTGGTCTACCAGTGTGTTTGGTTTGGAACACGACATGACTTCGCGACATCATCGGCACGAAGCCACTTCCAATGGATACGAGGAACAGCTTTAAATAACAATTTATCCATCCTCAGAGGATGATCCTCTCACCAGCAGCAAAATAATGATCACCACTATTAGTCCCATGATTAGTAATACGACACTATTATTCTGATATATAATATAAGTGATGGAATTCTGAGGGTCTACAGGTCAATTGCATCTCTACAGCTAATATCGGGTCGCCTTGACGCCAGTACCAGTCTGAGGTCGATGTACATAAGCTGTCTAAAGCAGCCCGCCTTCGCCGAGTCCCACCATGGACAGAGTCCGGCAGATCACCGCCTCGGAACCCAAAGATTAGTGAACCCGGGGATCATGAAACCGAGAAATGATATGTTGCCGAAAGCCCCGTGGGACGATCGCAACTCCTTAGACACTTCGTGGGCAATATTCTACTAACTCAAAGTAACTCTAGTAACTCAACCATACGGACAATTTGTTGAGCGCAACCACAGCGTGCACCATCCGCGACATAATACTAGTACCGAGACAAATCTCGTCAAATGCTTCAAGAGAAGCAGAGCTTACTTCAAGCTTTATCCAGAGATACATCGGATCTCTTGCACAGTGTGCAATGCACACACACCCTTGGTGTGACACCCAACCGTCAAGCCACATACAATGCTGTTCCCCCAGAGTCCAGCAGCCACAGCACAGATACCGATTTGCCCTCTGCCGCCGCTCACTCCATGGCGAGCTGAGATTGAGCAACGTTCCAGACTGGAACTCCCAGTGGAATGGTTCTACCGTATAGACCTGTGATGATTGAGCGTCGTCGCTTTCAAACGAAGCTGGCAGTGACAACTCGTTGTAGCTGCGTGCTCAAACCTTCTAATCGTGGTATATGATAGGCCTTCAAGAGTTGTGGGTGGGACTTAGCGAGGAGGCCGTACACATCGAGAACCAGCATCTGTGATTGATGTGATTATAACGCGATCACAGTGTCTACTGCTTTCGACGATGTCAAGTTGACCGTCAACTGTTGACGTCTCGTCATGCACCACTTCCATGACATGAAGCTGACATGACATGAAACACGACATGATTCATGTCACATTGTGACATGAATCATGTCGTGTTTGAAATGTCCGTTTGAGCATTGTTGAGTGGGGAAGATATAATTGACGAGCCAAAACTCAAGTACAGCATTATCAAGTTGTGATAAGACTTGTTCAATAAGTAGAATAGCAAAGCCGTAGCTCCTCAGTAGGAGTGGCGACAAGAATCGATAAACTTTCTCGGAAAACATAAGACTCGTTTTCATTGAGCTGAGATTGAGAGTTCCATAGTCAAGACAACAAGACTTGTACCATCATCGTGATAGATTGCATGTGGCCGCGGTCGCAATCAAAAGCTGATAAGGTTGAATTCTGTGTGGTTGAAGATCAACAGCACACCAGTTTCCATGTAGGCAGAGAACCAGAAACCCCAAACCAGAGGGAATTCGAGCTTATACTTCAAGAAACTTCCACCTTGTGATGAACCAAACATTGTACCCTTGACCTTGAATCCAGAGACACCGTAATCGACTCCACCGCTTAGCGGGATGTAGTTTCCGATCAAATTGTTTGCACCGCCACCGGTCACGCCAGTACCACCGAATGGGGCACTTATCACATCGAAGGATGCAACCTTGATCGACACCTCGCCAGTAAGCTGATAACCACAGGCTATTTTCACTTCACCATCGAAATACCTAGGGTTTCCGCCATCCAGAATTTGATAAGTAGCGGTGGCGTCGAGGCGTACGTTGTCACCGACAGAGTAGACAGAGATAGTGCCTCCACCAGAAATATGCATGTCAACAGCCAGATTTCTCTCCTGGACGACATTTAACCCAGCCGAAATACGTGTTGTATTAGGCGAGAGATAGTCAAACACGGATCCAATGACATCGATGTTGTTCTTACTTCCGTCCCTGTTTATAGCAGCGTGGATACAGAAGCTTTCGTTCACCGGCTTCTCCGTCAAGCTACAAGCCTTAGGAAACGCCACGTCAACAAGCTTCCTACCATGACGTTGATTCTTGAAGTACTCCTCGGCAGCACTGTTTGGTTCAATACCGAAATACTCGATAGGTTGGAATATAGATGAAGCATTGCTCTTGCGAAGACTTCGAGTGCCGCGACCGTTCTTCACCCAATCAAGTACCGTCCAACGTTCATCATAAGCCGAATAGGATAGACGCTCAGTTTCTGGTAGATACTGGCTAGACACCATCGCGGGACTGTGAGTATGGAATGCTGAGCTTCTGAACGGGTTCTGTAGTGACATGTTGTATTTAACAGTACTTGCATAAGTGGCATGAAGCTCGTCCACAGCTTCCTCGAGGCTCATGTCATCCTTGAGCTCGCCGTAAGCTGTCACCAACACTTCTTGATAGAGCTCGTTGCCCATATAGCTATTCCTTGCCTCCATTTTCAACAATTTACCGTCAACATTTTCATCCATGTACATAGTGAAAAAGTCGGCACTCAGTCCTTCCTTGGCGAGTTCATCAAGTACATGACCTCCTGGTATGTTGGCCGCGTAGCCGACGAACACTTGCGCCGGGGTCCCATCTAAGTCGGCTCGACCAAGACTAGTGAAGCCGGACTTGACGAGATCGGTGAAATGTCTGTAAGCATGTCCCTGAGCCTCGTAGTCAGTGTTACCATCAACTGCGCCTTCACTGATGACCATCGCTACTCCACCGAAGATTTCCTCATATCTACTATAATCAGCGGAGTTGGCCGTGAGCACATACTTGTACGGTCTGTTAGGAAGAGCTTCAACTCTAGCCATACCATCATCAGTTAAAATAATATCTTCTCTCTCGGTGAGAACTCCATCATCCATACCAGGTAAGACAAGACCCTCTGTCTCAGCTTGATCTGAGAAACCACAAGGAGTGGTGGTTCCGATGCCAAGACTTCTTCTCAATGTGGTGCAGTAAGTCTTTCTCACGAGTTGTCTACGAGTAGTTAGCCCTGAGGCAGGACTCTGCAACACAGCGAGCACCAAGGTGAAGAGATAGAGTGGAATATTTGGGTTAGTTGCCATCGTCGAAGGACCTAACAATCTACGAAGTTCCAGATTCAATGCCGAGCACTCAGCCATTCTCGGATGATTGACAATTTAGTCGAGGATCAACCAGCGTATAGTCAGGAAGAACCCGTTATCAGGGCGATGAACTAATCAATTTAGGGTAATGCTGGGGCAATATCAGCCGAGCCATATCGGTACGCCTACTCGGTCCGCACGTGTGAAGTTCACACTGTGAACAGCGACATAGGAAATATCAATTTTTCTCATGACAAACGTGGGATTGCGGAGTCCGCAAGCGGAATGGGGTTGAAGAATAGTCCCATGTTGTGTGACTGAGCTCTATGAGAGAGTAGTTGTGGTATAATCCCTCCACTCCACACTGGTGTGTGGGCAGCAGAATTTCTGCGATCAGCAAGCGGGAAGACAACAGAGACGGATACACTCTACCGAGCTAGCGTGCCAACTCTAAGGCACCCTTGAACCAGAGTGGAGATGCCGTAGCCTCAGCATCTCTGGCCAACGACGAAGGAAGCTGTCCTTCGGGCGTTGAACCTCAGAGCAGCCGCGGTGGAGCATATCTCGTGACAAGCGCTATCAAGGATCTGCTGTTTCGTAGCAGACCGTGGCCGAAAATGTCTTTCCTTGCTTGTACCCTCGCAGCATGGTTGATTTTCTACATGAAAACGCAGATGCGTTCAACGTTCTGGTCATGCGTACATCTGGTTTGTTTGAATGATAGCATCTAACGAGAATTATCTGTTTAAATGAGGATGGCGACAGATGAGCAGTTCTGCAGTTGTTGCTGCTGTGCAGGATGGAAATTTCGTGTCGCCCAACGAGTGGTAGTGTCACAAGTACTGAGATCTTGTCTACTCTGATCCACAGTACAGGGTAGGCATCTGACTAGCTCTGATGGAAAAGAGCCTTCGCCTCTATGCTCGTAAAGAAGACTGCGTAGGTCCGAACTCCACCAGGGACTTGACAAGGCCCTCAGAACAATCTTGGAATCCCCGAGCAGTAGTCCTCCAGCAGTAGACATCTTATTCACTATGCTGTCTCCTTTCGCTGTCTGCTCTCCCGGTAACTACAAATTCTTCGTTTGCGTGAGGATGGTTCGAGAGAGTCTATCATACGTCCAAGTTGAAGCAAATGTACTGTTAACAGCTCGTAGCTCAGCAACGGCCGCTGTATCCACTCTTATTATTATATGAAGCGTTATTCTCCCAATTCGGATTGGAAAGCCCTTGTCATTGTGCAGCTCCAATACGCGCTGTCTACATTGTAGACTCTACATGAACCCGGTGGACTCGCGCCAGTGATGTCCAGGTGGAGGGCAGAAGCACTCGCGACGCAAGTCTCGCGTCATCACAAAAGACTTTTGCATTCTTCGGCTACAATATTTAGTGTAAGAGTATCGAGTTGAAGAACATTTCTACCCAAGTAGCTGCGCGTGAGCATCTCATAGGAATCCTATGAGATTCCTATGATCCATCATCCTATTGCGGTGTCACTTGGCTCAAGGTCGAGTCTTCCCAGTGCTAACTCAAGAGCGTCGTTGTCTAGGGAGTTAACCACTAGGAAATGATAGTGATACTAACTATAATAGAGCTACCATCAACATCATAAACCGATAATCTGTTTAATAATCCCGCAACCGGGGGCACGTGCACAAGCGTTGAGCGCTTAACCTATGCGTGCCAGCGGAGCGATCGATGTCATGTTTGCCGAAAAAGAGATTGCCTGCAATGAAGGGGCCCTTCCGATGGCTTGGTGCAGTAAACCCAAACCGCACTATGATAGGATAATGAATCAGCGTGAACTTTCCATTTTTTGAGAGATTTCTTCTCCTTGAGCTTATGTGAGTCCGTCATGGACTCAACACTGGCCGGGATCTTTCTCGTAGTCCATATAATACAGAATATCTCAGTACCCCTTAGTCTTCCTCCTCCTCGCTCTCAGCGGTCTATTGAATGTCCAGCATACTTTGCGGGGGAGCGCATACCATATTCGGAAATTTCACAGTCGAAATCATCTCTACGAAGGCACTTATCGCGAATGTTGCTGCTACATATAGTGACGGAAAACTGAGTGGAACCGCGGAGGGTGTTCGGTTCGCCTAAAACTCCTCTAATGTGGACATCCGTGTTAGGGACATATACAAGTTAGACGACCTGATTGGAAAGATATCAGCTCCCATCAGTGGAGATGACCTTGCTAACCTCAAGTATGGCAAAGGCAGAATCCTCGTTTTGAATCTGCGCAAGTCCCCACTTGGAGCGCTGTTGATTGCCGTCGCATGCCGAACGAAATGGTAGTTTTTTAGAAACTATTTTTATCTTTTCGACTATCAGCCATTTTGGTCTAACAGCATGGACGATAATCATTCGGATCATTCTTCTGCAAACACTTTTACCATCAATCTGGAAGGCATCTCGGGGGATCTCCTTAGCCTCAATCATCATTACTCTTTGTTTTCATTAGTAAGTCGCTTACCAGAAGATTTGATCGTTTATGAGTAGTTCAAAATTTGAACAACGAATGGTATCTGGTATATTGTCCATTTTCAATGTTTGGCTCTTGAGTTCAAGCCACTAGATTTAGCTGATCTGAGATTGTCGACCTCAACTCAGCGACATGTGACGCATCGTAGTGAATAACGACGAAGAGTGTTTGGCACGGGAACAGAGTCATCACTACTTGTTATGGCTCAGTTTTCGGAAAAACCGAGGTTGAATCACATGCAATGATTGGCTTGCTCACCAGTGAAGGTAATTAAGTGGACTTGTTCATCCAACGGAGTGTGACCCACACTGTAGACCACACGTCGTTGGATTCTCTTGGAGTGACTTATTCTGTTAGCTTGGTAGCTCAGCCAACTCCATGAGTACTAGATACTGCGTCTCCTAGTTGCAGTCTGTATCAGCAGCCTCTCCGCGCTTAAGTTCATTCGACTCCGTGACACTCTTCGCATACAAATGGATTCCGCACTGAGAGGTGTTCAGGATCTGGCGGGGAGGTTCCGATCACTGTTTCGGACACGCGGCACTCTAGTCGTCACCGAGGTTCCTCCGGAGGCATTCAAGCTCATGCAGCAAACCAGGATGGGCATGAATGCATTCTTTCGCGGACCAAATCTTGTGAGTTTGGCATGCGCTTCTCTGTACTGGTGGCCCAACCGCTGAAAACTTGGATGATCGGAGAGTAAACAAGAACAACCATCAGCTATAGACTGGAAGGAAAGTAGGAACAAGCTTTGTGTCATCGAGATTCTTTGCTGAATACAGATAGTGCAGATTCCCTTCTCTCAAGATTGCGATTGGGCAAAGCGCGAATGACGCTAAATGAAATGGATGGATTTAGAAATTATACCTCCGAGGACTCTTGACAAAGCGACCTACTCTCGTTCTCAACTGGGTCAGTTGAAGTGGCGGCCGGTTACTGGCCGGGCCAGTCTGGCGGCCAGTTACTGGCCCGTCGAAGTCGAATATTGGCCAGCCTCATCCAGAGACGGAGCAGATAGTGGACCGTCAGATAGCCGCCGTCTGAGATTGATTTAGGATTAGTCGAAGGTCGATAGAGTGAGGTTGTATACGAAAGGATTCGAGATGAGAGTTGAACAGTTCACCTTGAGCTCCCGGAGAGCCTGAGAGATATCCTTGAACGTCTTCGATTGGAGCACATAAGCTTCGGACCAAGAAGTAAATAGACATACTGCTATTAGGAAATTCCTAATAGGAATGGAATCCTACCTTCGGGGGTAGAGCCATACCGAAACAACATCAGTGCATCTAGTATGTCATGACCTTGATGGTGCAATTTGGAGGATTTAGTAGGCTCCTTCTACACCTTTTCCCATGCGAGTTTGGCAAACGCGCATGCAACTATGTCACTGTCACATCCAAAAATACATAATCATGTTTGATACAAGCGAGAGATCTCGGATGCAAGTTTGACAATATGCATCCAAGTTTGTCGCATGATGCGTGATAGTAGTACTCCCACTACAGGGTCCCCCAAATAAAACTCTCATGTCCCATCACCCGTTGGTGGTGTTTCAGCTCAGTGCCGTATCACGTTGATTCACCGGAAAGAAATCGGCCTGAACTCTTCCGCATGCATTTTGAGCAATTTTGCGTAACTTAATTGTGCATAGCTCGGCAGGCCAAAGCTTATCCGGAATTCAAAGGTACCATTGAAAAACGCTCGGCAAGGTCTTTCTGATGAAGTATCTTTCTTGTAAAAATTCGTCGAATGCGTCTGGTTCAAGTTGCGGACAATAGCACACTTTATATGGCGCACCATGTATCTCGCTTTGCGTTGGGGAGAAGCTACTTGCCTCGGGATAATGCTGGGTGTAAAATAATTATTAAAATAATCACATTGTGTATGTGACAATATTTAGGAATTACTTTAAAAGAAATAAGACATCATCGTAGGTTAATTCGGGTGGATGTGAATACAGTCGGTCATGTGTAAGTCAAATACTCGATGATCCTTGGTGGCATAGCGGCCCCACCCGATAGAATTGATCTCACTTTTCTTTTGAGTGGAAAGTAAATTATACACGTTTGACATGGTAGATTGTACGAGTCATAGGTGAAACGTTTATCAACTCTATCTAGTCAACAGAGAAAGAAGGTCCTGCCGTAGACTGGCATAGCGGCCCCACCCGATAGAATTGATCTCACTGAGAGTGGTGGAACAAGTAGGTAGTAGCTAACTGTCTTGTGCATGCGTGCAAGTGCAGGTCGCAGGTTCGATTCCCGGCAGCTGCTATTCTCCACCCCAGCTGGGAGTAGAGCCCATGTTCATTGAATCGATTCTGCCATTCAGAATCGATTCCAACACCGTATTATATGTGTGTAAGAAGCAATTCTCGAATTTATTCTGAGTTTTGAACTCAGTTTATTTAACGATCCCAGAGCAATCTCCGTCCGTCACTAAATTTCACCGATGTCACCAAAAAATATCTATGCACGACTCGTACAATTTGGATGGGTTTTGAAATCTCTTGGAAGCAGTTCTGGAACCGGTTTGCAGACTCAAAACCAATCTATCAAACGATCCGGCAAGCACCTTCACCACGCGCTTGAATCTTCGGTCACGTCGGTGAGATCTGGTGACAATCGGAGTGGAGTGTCTCCCGAAGAGTGTCTCATGTGACGGCATGGAGGGAGATCCCCTCAGTGTTTTCTAACCCGTTCTAATGGCTTCATACGGGTCACAGCCATACCCGTACCCTACCGCCGTGGACCCGAAATATGCGGCACCTCCCGTTGACGTCAGACAGCTGATGGCTGATATGGCAGGTAGTAGTATTCATCATTCCCTCTGGTCCCCCACTGAGCTCTTCTAACATCAGAACTTTTCCCAAAGTTGACTCCAGAGTATCAGGCCCAGGCCAGAGAAGCCCATCAGCACGTATTGCAACTGCAGCGTCAAGGCAAGGTGTCTTCCTTCCTTAGGCGTCTCGTATGTTTCTTCTAGGCATGAACAATGAAGCCGTGAGCTTACTGGAGCACATGCGGAATCAGATGAGGGAGATGGTCCAGACTGGTCTCACACCGGGGCGTATTCCTGCCGTGCCTGAGAGCTCGTCGCGGAGTAGTGAGAAGATAGTGGTGGTGAATGAAG
>NW_003205331.1:48412-52599 GCF_000006405.1 Perkinsus marinus ATCC 50983
GTCGTACCAGCAGTCCCTTGTAGACATGCTGAAGGAGAGGAAGGAGGAGTTGAAGAAAAAGGAAGAAACTAATAATGACGTAGTAGTAGAAACCATCATCGCTGAATAGTCTGGTGGGCAGGAGCTTGCTCAAGCACAGGAGAGGCGTAAGGCTATAAAGGAGGCGGAGGAGAAGAGGATAGCTGACCAAGCGGCGGCTGCGAAGAAACTCGATGATGATTTGGCGGCTACGAAGAAGCAATATGAGAAAAAGTGGGGGAAGAATGCTGACCTAAGCCCTAGTAGGATGGGGGCAGTTCGTGGAGGCTTGTTGGTCAGTGTGGTGGTGTGCCTTAGGGACCTTAGCATTGGCTAGTGCGAATGAAGGGCGGACTGCGGCGGAAGCAGCAGTAAAACAGCAGGAGGAGGCTGAGCGGAAAGCGAAGTAATAGAGGCGCATTGGCGGTTGTGCATCTTGGGGCATTCGGGTTTCGGGTCTCCTCAGGGAAGAAGAGGATAAAGCGAAGGCTTTCGAGAGGCGGGCGAGGAAAGTGGCTGGTGGTGGTGGTCGGGAGAAGAGTAGTGAAAGTAGCAGTGGAACTAAGAGCTCTGCCAAGGCGGCGCCTGATGACAGTGATGACGAAGAGGACAGTTCGGATGATGTAGGAATCGGTGGATGTCGGGAAGAAAATTTATGTGAGGATATGATCAATGATAATTTATGCGTTTTGGCGGATTTTCGACGGAATAGAAATGGACTTAGAAGGGAAGGCAGGTCACCTGCCAGGCTCTCCTGTTATCACAAGACTTGTGCTGCTCAGAGTGGAGTCCTGTCTCGAGTGTTAGCCCGTGCTGATGGTGAGGATAAGGACTTGGCAGCCAATGTCCAGAT
This sequence comes from Perkinsus marinus ATCC 50983, assembly GCF_000006405.1. Lineage (NCBI taxonomy): Eukaryota > Perkinsozoa > Perkinsida > Perkinsidae > Perkinsus > Perkinsus marinus. The sequence continues at coordinate 49,284 of NW_003205331.1, forward strand.
GGCAGAGTTGAGGAGGCATCAACAGGCTGAGATCGAGAAGCAACAGAATACCCTCAACGAGCAGCGACAGGCGATTGAGGTAAGTATGGTGGGAGTAGCATCACTCGGCAGTGCTGTTACGACGTTGGGTTCTCTTGAGTGCAGTGCTGGTCTATTGGACGCTGTTGTTCGCAGGAGCAGATGGCGCAGCTGAAGCGGCTTCAAGAGGAGAGCAAGACTCGGGCCAGTCAGCAGCCACAGCAGCAGCAGCCGGAGAATTCAACTAGCGAGGATGAGCGGGGAGAGGAAGGCACGGCCAACAAGTCTCTGCCGCCACCGCCGCCACAGCCTCAGCCGTATCAAGCATCGGGAGGAGCTTGGGTGGCGGGTAGACCTGCTGATCGTGAAGAGTATCTCCAGCAGCAACAGCAACAGCAGTCTAAGGGTGCGGTCCCTGTAGTGAGCGCTGTGTTGGTGCCACCGGGAAAAGTAGTCGGGCAGCAGCAGCAGCAGACTGGAGTAAGGACTACTCGAATGACAACTCGGCTGATTGGGATGATGCTCGTTATTGTTTTAGGTGGCAGCACCGCTATCCTATGCTGCTGTAGCTAGTGGCGCCTCGAATTCACCACGATCTGGGTATTCGGGGGCTCCGGCAACAGCAGCAGCAGGGTACTATGGTCAAACGGGATATACCATACCACAGGTAGTAGAAGGCGGAGCGAAGTGATGCATGTTTGTCGATTTTATGGATATTGGATGCTTGTCGAGGCACAAGTTCCAATGCCCCCACCGAGGAATCTCCGAGTGCCAACCCCCGAGCTCGCGAGATCGCAGCAACAGCAGTCGGCACCGCAAGAAGGTGGTAGGACAGTCCTACTAGGACTGGCTCGCCGCTCTCGATAGGATAACGCTGTGGTCCGATCAGGTGGACAGCAGGAGCAGCAGTACTATGCTCAGCCATCGCCGCCGCCGCAGTGGGTGTCGCAGAGGACACAAAGAGTTCCCAAGATCACCACACCTTCGCCTCCTCCCCGTAAAGTGCCAATTGTAGGGGCGAAGAAGTTGACGAGGAAGAGTAGTGTGACCTCTGAGGTGAGTACTCTTGCATGGTTGGGGAAGTAGTCAGGAAATGGTCCTGGTGCTATCATGGCTCTTTTCTCTGCTTTTGTGTGTAGTGACCTGTGGAGATCCTTTTGTTTTAGCGCGCGCCCACTCAAACAGTACAGCCACCGCAGCAGCAGCCCACTGCCGCCCCTACTACTACTGAGGAGCCGACTAGAGTTCCCGGAATCAGAAGGAAGGTGAGGACACAGATAGCATCGTATTTTGTTGAAGCCTTTGTCGACTTCAGCTGACCGGAAATCTGAGCGCTGCTAAGGGGTGGCCCGCCGCGGAGACCTCGGCGCCGCCTGATTCGTCGGAGTTCAAGTGGCCGCAACAATAGGAAAAAGTTGATCATCTCACACGGTCTCGTTTTTATAATAGTATGGCTCGATAGACCATCAAGTGTGATAATTGCCGATTTCCCATTCAAGAGAATAGTTTTGTGACGCTGACTGGTTTCGCAGAGCTGGCTAACTGTTGATCGAACCGAACACTTACTACATTGTTTACTCTTGGAGAGGTGCTTGCGTTCAGATGGGACCTTGTGGGGCGTCCTAGCTCTCTTGCTTGTGTCGATACTTTTGCATAGTACGGTATGGGGAAATATGCACATAATCAACTACATGTGTTGGTGAGAATATGAAAATTCTGAGGAAATTTTTGGGAAAATTTTAGTAATTTCTGTACACTTTTGGCCGAATTTGTAATTGAACTTTAGACTGGTATGAGATTTCCCAAGACTAGGGCAGCACCTAGATCGATTGTGCTGAGCTGGGCCCTGAAAATGAGTTTAAAATGTTTCACCCTAGTTGCGCTACTGTTGTGGTCCGCATGTCTAACGAACTGTCATTGAACGACCTGGACGCTCAGTTGGCTGCCTTGGAAGGCTCAGATGATGGTGACAGTAGTAGCAGCAGCGAGGACGAGGTGAGCATAGGGTGATATGTTCTGTGGCATGTGTGGTTGCTCAGAAATCTCCGGTGAAAGCGGTTCGGGAAGGAAAGAAAAGGAAACTAAATGATGAGGAGAAGGCTCAGGAAAAGTTGTCGAACAAAGTGTTGCGGAAAAAGATGCGACAAGGCCTCTCGAATTTGTGTTTCTCTTTTTTGACGGGAAAGTGCAAGTTCGAGGAGGGCGGCAAGTCTTGTCTGTTCAGCCACGTGAAGCCGGAAGAGATGACTGCCGCTGATAAGGCTGAGCTTATCCGGGAACTTCGGCATCGGAAGAAGTTCGATCCGGCCCTGGCTAGAGTTGCGCAGAATCTCAACATTCCCATGTGCCGTATGTATAAGAAGACTGGTCAATGCAAGCAAGGGGAGAAGTGCAAATTCTGGCACCTGAGGAACGAGCTGGACGCGCGGTGGAAAGGAATGGAATATTGGTGTCAGACCTGTTTCCTTGGTTTCACATCGGAAGACCAGCTGAAAGAGCACAGGAATGGCAAGACGCACAAGGCGAATGCCTCGTGGCAGCAATAGCAGCATCAGGGTTGGTTTTGTAAATATATACGTCCTGACAACACCCACGTTTCGCATCTCAGACGTTGCGTTATTTAGTGATAACGCTCGATAAGCTTTTCATCCAACATCTATAGCGGTTTGGAATAATGTCAATGGCATCCGTAGAGGATAAGTTGGCTCGGGTGAAGACAGTGATTTCAGAGATTGTAGGGGATCGGACGAACGACTCGGATGACTGTCGGCATTTGCTGGGTATGCTTTCTGAACTTGCAAAAGCGATGAGCATCAGCACAGCTCAGGCCGTGTACCACGAGGCATGGGCGACTATCCATACCGGCTATTACACCAAGGTCCACCATGGATGCCGAGAGGCATTTGCTGTTGCTGCTAGCTGTCTGGCAATACTACAAAAGTCGACCTTTTATGCTGATATGGGGATTATGATTGGTGGACCTTCGACGAGATCATATGAGCTCCTGCAGGAGGTCTGTCGGGAGATTGCGGAGTTAAGCGTATCGGTGCATCGTGAGGACAAGCGAGTGAAGCGGGCTTTCCCAACGGGAGAGGACGAACCGCCAATGCTGAAGTTCCCTGTTGAAGAAGTAGATGCATCCGAGATGTCATTCGAGAAGTTTCTCACTGAGTATTACATCCCTCAAAAACCAGTGAAAATTCGAGGACTGGTCTCGGAATGGCCAGGAGTTCAGTCTTGGAAGGATCCGGATCATTGGACGCACAGCAAATACGGAGACCGCTTGGTCCCAATAGAA
>NW_003205331.1:52699-54330 GCF_000006405.1 Perkinsus marinus ATCC 50983
AAGAATTGGGAAGAAATAATAGCGCTCGGTAAGGGAGAACCGTGGCTCAGGGTGTTGCGGATAGTCGCAACAAGTTGCGGAATATCAGAAAATCTCGGGCTGTTATGCTCATTGGCCATTACGGACTCGTTACTCGTGTTGGGGGAGTTGTCGAGATTATCATCGTTCAACACAATCATAGGAGAGAAATCAAACCTTAACCTTGCTTAATTGATCATGCTGCTACCAGACTGGTAGTACCAGTTAGTATAGAGCAAAACGGTCGGGGGAAATCCTCATTTCTAAAGAATAAGCTGAACCACGCTTGGGCAATATGAACAGAAGGTGCTGAACCAGAAGTTGCTGGAATGTGCATCTTCCGAGTTTCCCACTATAGTCATGGTTAATCATACCATAATTGTTTTCGATCGTATCGATATTAGCAAAACTGTGGCAGAGCTTCCGCGTGCGCCATTACTATCGATGCGCTCAACCGATGGATTAAGATTTCTTATCAACTCTATTGTAGCAGTTTTATGATGCTAACCCACGATCCGTCAGGCTTCGAAACTGTCATCGATTGCCTCCCTTTCATTTCCATATACGGTTTCCTCGAGTCCCCCGACGTTCTACAACTCCTTCTGTGCAACTCGAGGTTCTTCTCCTGGGTCCATCACGACGGAGCTCTTGTACTACCCAATGTAACACTGAATGGTCACCAACAGCTCTTGCAAGGACGCTTAGCCCTACCGCTAGTCGCTCGTGTCACCACCGTGTCACGGCTTCACAGTCTGCCAGCTCTCTTGACCGTCTTCAGAAACGGTGTCGGCCCCAATGTAACCAGTCTCGCCCTAAACTCGCCGAGCACTAAGGAGCTGAATCTCTCTGGTTTAGCCTACGTTGTCAACTGCTGTGCGTCTTTGGAGAAGCTGCGTTTGGTTGGTATCAAGTTTGACGAGGATTTCAATCAGTTCCTATGTATACTACACCGACTATCAAGTCTAAGAGAGCTGGTCATCTCGGGCTGCGGGGCGACGATCGATGTGAATATCATCTCGAGGAGGATGCCCAACCTCAAGCGACTCGAGTTAGTCGGCAATGCTCCTGTGGAGTCGCTCGCAGGGCTGGGAGCTCTCGAGGACTTGAAGTATTTCATCAAAGGAGCCGCTGTGAACAAGGAGTATACATGGCCTCTGCAGGAAGGTAGATGATGCTGAGGGATTCAAACCGTCAGTGTTAGAAATTTGGCTACTCGTGATTCGTACTGGTTCAGCGTTCGCTGTTGTAGTCTTATCTTCATTTTAGTCTTCCCACATCTGAGGAGCCTCTCCCTTGACAGTTCCCGATTCACCACACCACGTATGCTGGAGACACTCGGAATTAACGATGTAACTCTAGCCTTACACTTCGTAGGCTTTAGATAGGTTTCAGTGCGCTATTCTCAGGTCTCCTTGTGGCCTGTCCAGTTGGAGGCTCTCGAACTGAAGTCGTCGTGTATCAGTCTCGCCCAGGAAGACTTCGGGGCATCTCTCGGTCGTCTAATATCCTCCCTACCTCGCTTGAAGAGTCTATCGTTCAACTGTGCATTCGTTTTCCCCGGTAAAGGCAACATTGACTCGGCGGTGGAGACCTTGACTACTATGCACACCGTC